>NW_008627606.1:0-26168 GCF_000691845.1 Merops nubicus
AGAGGAGGCGGGGGCAGAGGTGGGGATACTGAGGGAGGCCCGAAGGGTGAGGTGCTGGGAGAGAAGCTGTCGTGTTTTCTCAAAGCCATTGCTCTCTTCTTGGTTGTCTTATTTCTCGATACCACAGCCAGTAATTAAAACTTTATGCTAATTGGCAGTACAGCAAGCAAAATTCCCTGACTTAAACCTGTGACGCTAGACTTAGATCCAAACACAGGGAGGAAAAATGGCATTGTTAAAAACCCACTGTGAGATTTCATTGCTTGCAGGTGTAAAAGGAAAGTTTTCAAAAGCTTCTAAACAAGTCTCAGGGGGATGTGCATGTTCTTAAGGCACACACTCTTTTAAAAATTTTGGTTGTGCTGTGAAGAACCTCAATCTCATAAACGGGGAAATGTTGGTGTCCCAGGTGAGGTCTGCCCCGTTGTGTTGAGCCAGGCTGTGACTGCAAGGAATGGTGTTTTATGGACACAGCATTTGGCCCTTTCTTGTTACAGCCCTCCCAGACCAGCAGGGTCGTTAAGTGGCAATAAGTTGTAGAAACAGGAGAAATAATGTTGAAGTAAATAGTGCAAAGTATCTGTGTGTTTGGACAGGAGGAAAGTTTTACAATATTGATTTCGTGTTTAAGGAGCAAACAGTGGGGTGGAGAAAATCCAGACTTTCTGTTACTATTCCTAATAACAAACTGGAATATAAAATGGAGCAAAGATGTAATCCAGCCAAGAGGCTGGGTGGATAACCAGAGGAAGTACAGTGGTTGGCTGGCCAGCTGTTGATCTTGAAGCTTGAAAAGCAAAATTGAAAAGCAAAATCAAAAAGCAATGAAAATACTTGACTGAGTCTTTTCAGTATCCAAGACAAAAAGATGCCCCAAAATGCAAGGCAGTGTGTGGCACTGACGTACAGGCTCTGGTGTTGCAGAGATGTGACTGATTGCTAATGAGCCAACAGTCACTGTGTTGTTCACATGCTGGAAGTGAAAATCTTCCTGCTCAGCACCTATGCACGAGGGCAGGCATCCAAATGACATGAGAGTGGGCAACATGACAATTAGTGAGCTATTCTAGGCAGGTAATACATGCTGAGCATAATAAAATCAAGTTGACATCTTGGAGGTTATGTGGGTCTTTCTGATGACTCCATTCCTGAGGTACTATTTTTTAAGGTATCAGTCAAATCACTTGAAAATTTCTTTGTACTGTTATTAAAACTGAGTAAGCTGATGAGAGAAAAGGTAGAAGATATTGAGCTAAAGGTTGAGGTTTTAAGGTATGCAGTTCTACATTTCATGTTACTTTTGTCCAAGGAACAGTGTTGGTCTGAGTTCAGTCTCAGTGAAGCGAAAGACTGCTGAGCTATGCAGCTGTGAAGGACAAAAACATCCTCTTTTAAAAAAAAAAGTTCTATGTAAATACTTTTTTCTTTTTTTTTTCCTCAGCAAAAAGGCCTATGCAAGGTTATTAATGCTGCAGGTTATAGGATTGACCTTATGTCTGACAGAAAGCCATTCTCAAATCAGAATTCCTTTTGGGTCACATTTCTGGGTATGGTAGAGGTTAAGCTTGAAAGAAGTTGGTTTTGTTTTTTTGTTGATTCCTAAGCACTTAGCTCAGTTTTGCCTGACAGGCCTTAGTTGTGAAGAAAATAATGCTATTTTCTGTAAACCTGAAGAATTTTTGAAAATCTTAATAGTTCCTATTATCTTAATAATAATAGAATATGTGATATTAAGTTGTGTGATATGAAAATAAGAAAACAGAGGATAATGTGGGAAAATTGGAACAAGCCAAAAGTGTTCTCTTACACTTTTGAGGTTATATTCTAAGGGTTTGGAACTCAAAGGAATCTCTGATTTAGATTTTAAACTGTCATCACATCTAGGTGTGTTTCAGTGCTGTCCCTGAGATTTTGATTGTCTCCTGACTTGTTCCTAGTCTCATTTTTGTTAGAGCAGGGTGGGCTCAGGATTTTACACGTTGGGTGTAGCCATGACTCGTGCTCACTTTGTCCTGAGGTAGGAGTTGACAGAAGGTGCATCACGGGAGAGCAGTGGACTCTGGGTGGCTTTTGCATTTTAGCAGCTGAGCCAACCTGCCTTCTGTTTTAGATTATCCATATAGCAAAGCATTCTGAAATGATGGCCTTGAGCAGCCTAACAGCATTGCTGTGACCTCTGCTATTTGGAACTAGTGGTAATAATAATAATTTGGGAGTCACTTTGTGGTCCCCTGATGAAAGTGAATGTGTAATTAGATATTTGAATTAATTATATTGCACTTGAGTTAACAGAGATGCCAAAAGGCTAAATGAGTCCCCCGGGGGCTCATAACAAGTTGAAAATAAAACACAAATACCTTCACCTAGATGCCTTCCCTTTGCCATAGACAAAACCAGTAATTGCTCTTACTTTACTTTTTTATTTTAAGGAAGTTCCATGCGTTCCAAAATACAGGCTGGGCAATGTGCCAAGTGTTGAAGAAAGAACATCTTTGCATAAGCAGAATTTGCTTTAGGGCTGTTCTCAGTGTTTTTCTGTCTTGTCTCCCACAGACTGAGGGGGGATGCTTTTCAGTGGAGGATGTATGGTGAGGTCCAAGAGCTGAGGAGCCTACAGACAGCTCCACTGGCAAATTCTTCGTTGAAGGTGAGTTACGTAAACATGCGTCTGTAAATCAATTTAATTTGTTTAATTGAGGTGACAAATTGGAGAAAACAACCTCGTGACAAACTGTTGTAATTATAGAAAATCAGCCAGTCAACTAATTGAAGTAACAATCTATCAACAAAATTTATATATTTAAACACCATCCTACATACAGCAATTAGAAGGGTAAAGCCAGTGAAATGTCTTCCCCTTCACAAGCATAAAGAATAAGTGGAAGTCTGAACTTCTTAAGGCTCTGGTCATGGAAGTTGTGTAGAGGTGAGTTTGTGTCATGCTGTTGTTGCTGCTTGAAGTGGTGAGCTGTAGACAGAAATCTTTGGGTAGTGGGTGAGATCTTGATACCAGTGAACTCTTTGGAGAGGAAATTTCATTTGGTTTGTGGTCCAGTAAGAATTCTTGTGACATGGAGCTTAACAGGTTGTGACAAGTGGATCTTGTTGAACTACAATGTTTTTCCCCAGATGTGCTTGGAAAACTCGTTTCTGAGCAGCAGTAATCATAGTTAATTATTATTAAAATTGGGTGGTTATTAATTATTACTGTAGTTGATAATTTTGAGTAATAAGCTCTTAATTTGTGCTCATGCAGAATTTTTTTGTGCTTCTCCCTAAAACAAGGTAAAATGAGTGGGAGCAGAGGTAGCTCTGCTTAGCTACTGTTATTTTTGGTCCAGTGTGTAATTGTGTCTATAATTCCACATAGTAGGGTGCAAATGCAGGAAGTGAGACCAAGTGTGAGCGTGACTTCCCTCCTACAGGTATCCCAACCCTCTGGCACAGACGTGGGAACTGGAGGGAAGAGAGGCAGATTTTACTCTTCCAGGCTTACACCTTCTCTGCAGATAGGTCTATCAAGAACATGAAGCCCATCTGCATGATGAACAGCATTACTGATTTAAATGAGAGTCCCAAGGTGAAGTGGGAACACTGCTGCTCTGCCTGTGGGCTGGGAAGTGTTTCTCTGTGGGGGTGCTGGGGAAGAAACAGCCCTGGCTGCAGTGCTAGCAGAGCCTGTGCCACTGGTAATGCCTCATGTAAACACGTTGCTAAAATCTGGTGGTATAAATAGCAGAGAAGTAAAAAAGGCACGTGGGGACTTGTTCAGCTTCCCAGCAGCCAGAATTTTTATTATCTTTACAACACAAACCGAGACAGTATCAAAGACAATGCCAAGACACAGTCACCATCATAAAGGATTTACACACGTGTTCTTTTCTTGAAAAACAGTACGAAAGAGAGGAGAGATTATGAACTTCAAAGAGCTGCCTTTAAGACAGGAATACACATAAGCTGTCAGGAAAGTATTCCTCCCATGCTAACACAGGAGCAGTCTTCACTTGAGCCAAATCTAGAGACATTTAGAAAGGAAAGTCAGAGCAATAGTTACAATCATAGAATCATTAAAGTTGGAAAAGACTGAGATCACTAACATCAATCCAACACTACAATGACCACTAAGCCATGAAGTTAGCCTGGAAGCTGTGCAGTGGGTGTTGGCAGCTGGGTGGCTGGGGTGGCACTAGTGTCTGACATTGTCCAGGCAGTAAGTGTACACGTGCCTGCAACACTTGGTGTGGATTCTGCAGTTCTGTTGGTACCTTTGCTTTGCCATCCAGACACACCTATCACAGCTACAAGCACCAATACCAGAGGATATTTTGAAAGACTTCAGAGAAGCACAGGTAAACTGAGGTGGTTCATTCCCTAGGTGTTTCTCCTTCTTCTTTAGGAAATTATTAAATGAAGGAAGAGGTAGCAAGTTGAAGGGTAGGATGGGTGATGTCATTCTTCCTTCACCAAAGGGGAGCAGTTAAGAGGAATTCAACAGGTAGCTGAGATGAGGGCAACAGTGAATCACATCAGAAGTGTAAGGATATCTCCAGTTGTGTTGTTCTACATGTAATATCGGTGCCTTTGGTGTCCTTAAAATAGAAAATAAAGGAGTGCTGGGTTTGGTTTTGGTTTTTTGGTTTGCTTTTCACAGAATCCCAGCATGGTGGAGTTGGAAGGGACCTCTGGAGATAATCTCATCCAAAGCCCCTGCTCCAGCAGGGTCTCCCAGAGGCTGGTGCCTGGGATGGCATCCATGTGGGCTTGGAATCTCTCCAGAGCAGGAGACTCCACAACCTCTGGACAGCCTGCTCCAGTGCTCCATCGCCCTCACTAGAAAAAAGTTCTTCCCTATGTTTGATTTTGCATGCCTGGGGTATCACACACGGGGAATGAGTGAGTGGGCTGGGCAGTTCTGGGTGGGATATAGGTTCAAGTGTCTTGGCACATGTTCTAGTAAGAAGCAGGTTCAATGTATTCAAGATATCCTCTGCTAAGCAGCTTTCCTCATGGTTCCAAAGGTACATGGTGTTTCTTTGGGAGGTTGGGGCACTGGTAAGGGGTGGAGGTGAATGGTTTTCAGTCATTCAGTGCCTGATTAAATATGCTGGAAGGTGTCAGGTGTAGGCAGGGTGTTTTGTTTTTTTTTTCTGTAATTCTTGCAAACCTCAGTGCAAAGCAAGAACTATCAAAATGTAAACCCCTAAGGAGCTGAAAACTCAGAGCATTCCTTGGTTAACTTTTTCAACAGAGACAGAATTAGGCCATTGTCCAGCACTATTGCATATGGTTTTATTTAAGACTTCTGTGCTAATTTTACTGACCTTATGGAGTACCTCATTTCATAACCAGTTCCATTTAAATTAGTTGAGTATGGACACTGAAACATTTTTGATATATTTCTTGGTCTTGAAACATTCACATCATAATTCTCTTCAGCCTTGTGTTCAGTACGTGCAAAGTCGTCGTTAAAATGCATTGGCCCTTTGGAGTGATTCTTTGCTGTACCCTCCTCCTCACATTCCCTGGCAGTTTGGCTTGTTCTCCTCCCTGCTAAGATTCATAGATGGAAACTTTTTGTGGTCTGTGTGTTTATTTTACCCTCACTGTTTTTAATATGTATCTGCAGAGACAAATGGGCAATGTGGAGCCATTCAGTAACGGCCCAATCTTGTTTCAGTGAGAGTTACACAGATCCATTTAACTTGTTTACTGAGCAAACATATATTCACAAAGCTTTGAGTTACACTGTTGACTTCTACATTCTAAACTGGAAATGAACACAGGGATAAAAGTGAGTGAATAGAAAAAGGAGGGATGATAAAAGTGCCATTTTTTCTCTTAAGAACAAAGCTGTTTTACTCTTGGCCAGAACCCCCTTTCTTCCTTGGTAATATATATTTAGGATGATTTAAGAATATTTCAGCAGTTGAGATGTGTATTGTAGGATTTTTGAAGCTCTGCACTTTTTGTAGGGCTTTGAATAAATGAAATACTATCTTAGGTATTGTCCTCCATTACTGCTCTATCTGAGCAACTCTTAATCTTTAATGTACTTAGCCTGACAACACCCCTGTGAGTTATGGAAGTTCTATTATCCTGTTCACGAGTGAAGAACTAAGGAACAAAGAGGCTCAGGCTGAGATTTTGTTTTTAGGCTCCTTGCCTGGGTTTGAGTGAGAGCAGTTACCTAACTGTCTTCTCTGTATGCATTTGAGTTTGTTAGTACTAACTGAGGCCACATCTAAATTCCTTTAAAAGAAAAGTTAGGGAGGTCAGTGAGTAAGGAATATTTTGGGTAAAGTTTAAAAAAAAAAAAAAGTGAAATTATTTGTTTTTAATACATCGAATGAGTTAATCCTTTTTGCAAAAGGTAACTAGAGTCTGAACTGCTTTTCAGAGGTAGTTGGGATTTTGTGGGATAATATGATCTGATATCTGGGATAGCACACTGACACCTTCTCCTTCAATATCTGAAAGAATTTAAACTGATTTTTCTAAATATAGAAAGGAGAAATTGAAAAACTTCAGAGGCATGCACCACTTCAGGTCATCACTTTAACAGGCTTTAAATGACTTTGGGGAGGGGAACCCCACACTCCTCTAGCACCCAGAGGTAGTAAACTAATCTGTGATGGACTTAGGCTGCCAAAGGTTGACTGAGATTTGTTGAGCTGGTGAACAGGAGTCCCCATTCAGGTGGTCCTTGCCTGGAAGCAGGACCTGCATGGTTTGGGTTGCTGTCCTGCACATGTGGCTTACAATGCTGATGGGACACAAGTACAGCCACCTCCACTCCCCTTCCCCAGCTGAGCTGGTGCCTCTTTAAAACACCTCTACAAATCTGCAATGTTTTCTCTTGCTTTTATCTGTCATACAGTTTGGTTGTATATTCCCTGATTTCAAGTGTGATTTCGTATAACTAATAAACTGTGTAACTGGCTTATGACTTTCATATAGCTAATAAACTGTGTAACTGGCTTATGACTTTCATTATGTGTGGCTTGAACTTGATTTTTTTTTTGTTTTGACCCAGAAACAAGCAGGCTTGTAGCAATGCCTCAAGGCTTAGTGCAGTGTATTACTTCAGTGTCTCAGGAAGACATTTTTGTCCCAGATCAGCAAATGCTTTTAGGTTTTGATAGATAATCTCAATTGTGTCTCCAAAACTGAATTATGAGTTGTGGAAGGAACACAATACATACATTCTTAAGACTTTGGGGGATTCAAATGTGTAGTCTCAGTGCTGGTTCTGAACAGAGGAGGTTATAAAAATTGGGAGGGGGAACCCTACTACTCTCTGCAGCAGTAGTGATGGAGGCTGATGTGATGTGCCTGTATTTGTAGGTTTATTTGTGTTGACTGAAAATGTTTTATCAGTGTGTCTTCTTTTGAAGAACCGTTTTTCATCAAGATGTGACTTCTCAAGGGAAATGACTTCTTAGAAATGTTCTTTGGTTTTCTTCACATAAAAGAAAAAAATTCCCTCTTTACTACATACAGGCACTATCCCTGTAGCACCATTTGGTGTCACCTTGCATGTGTCTGATGACTGTGAGACTGACTGAGACTCCAGAACCTGGATTCCCACAGCAACCCGTGCTAGGGCTCTAGTTCAGGATGTTGACTGAGTCAAATAACTTGGTTTATTTTTGTGTTTCTTCAGTGGGAGAAATGAAATTGATTTCTTGAGTTGCTTTGACATTCACTAATAAATGTTGTATCCATTTGCTATTTATGTATATAAATACATAAATATTTATGTATACTAAATAATCACACGTGCAGGTATGAGATAATAAATTATGCTATGATTATGTTATACCTGAGGGTTTTTTTAAGGGATTCTGAGGAGACTAAGCATCAGAGTGCCATGCATTTTCTGTCACAAGTAGGTGCTTTATCTTTCTTAAAAAATGTGCATTTTTATGAAAAGAAAACCCCTTTCCTTTCTGTAGAGCTGAGGTCTCATGGAAGAGGTCTGTTCTAGCTCAGTAAGACAGTGTGGGGTGATTTAATTTTTTTGCTGGTGAGACTATTTTGTCTGGTGAGACAAAGAGACTTTGAGACTATTAACATCTGTATGTTAAGTAGGTAAAGTAGTATCCTAGTTAGAGAGAGATGCCAATACTGAAAGACTTGTCTGATTTTGTAGGGCTTTCCTTGAATTTTAGATCAGTCTAATGCCAGGGAAAAGGGGCAACAAAGCTGCTTGTGCCTGAGAAGAGGAAAAAGGCTACTGATACCAGCTGTTCTTTCTCAGTGGAGACAAGAGGATTGTCTTCACTCTCAGCTTCTTTACAGCCCATGCAGAAAAAAACTCCAAACCTCAGTTCTTTTTCCACTCAGGTTATATTTCTGTTCTTGTGACTCTCCTCTGGACTTTTTTCAGTTGATGTGCATCTTGTATTGGTCTCGTTGTGTCCAAGGCAAATGCAGTTCTGTAACCAATTCTTAACAGTTGTGGGCAGGGCTGTCTGTCTTCAGCTTTTGTAGTCAGGATCTTCCAGTGTGGAAGAACTCTAAAGAAAAAGTCCTTCATCTGTGAAACTTAGGACACTTTAAGTGAATCAGAGCTTCCAAGAGCCTTTATTCTTTGTAATGTTTTGGCTTTAGGTGTCTGTGACCGTTACCTTTTTTTCTACCTATACTTCTAATGCAGCAAGAGGGAAAAAAAGGTTTCTTCTAAATAAAACAGTAGCATTTAAACTTACATTTTGTTCAAGCCACAATCTGAAGTTGAAGTACTGTGTTGGTTTTAAACCAGCTAGTGAGTTATGCAAAGATTAAGAGAACTTAAATGGCAGTAGAGCAACACAGGTAAGGAATACAGTTTTAACAGCCAAAGGTGGTTTTTATGAGGATTTATTTTACACTCCTAACACTTATTACACTGCTCAGTAGTGCAGATCGTTTTGGCACTTTGCAGTTCTATTAAAGCCATGGATATTTTCAGAAACAGGAGTGTGTAGTGTCTGTGTGACAGCAGGCTGCAATTAAAACCTTGGATATTGAACGGTAAATGAGAAGAGCTGGTTTGTGGCACCAACAGAAAGAATGCACTGAGTGTATGCCTCCTATTTAAAGCTCCATGGTGCTCTTTGCTGTATGGGCTGATTAGATCAAGCAGAGCTGTGTAACAGAAGGACCAGGCAAGCAGCCTGCCTGGTACTTCAGGTAGCTGTTTCCAAATGAAGTTATTTCTAGGCTATTCATGGTCCCTGAAACAATTACCTTCTAAGGAGGAAATAAAACATCTTGAGTGTTGCAGACAGCATCTTTGATACCACTCTGGTCATGAAGTGTCATAATAAAATGTTTTGCCTAAAACAAGGGGGAAAGGGAACACCCAGAGATTAAGCCACCAGCACAGGATTGTTCTTTAGGGAAATTACTGCAGAGGGGTTGGACTAGATGGCCTTGACAGATCCCTTCTGACCCAAAGCATTCTATGATTCTATAACATGCACCCTATTTTGTTTGGGTGTTTGTGTTCACAGAGTCACTTAGGTTTAACAGGAGCTGCAAACGTTCCACCTAGAGAAGTTTGGAAAGTAGTTTGAAGTGCATAGGAGCAAGTGTATCAAACCCAGTAACATGAGTGTGGCTGTTCCTGCTCTTTGAGATATCTTCCATTAAATGAAACTTGACAAAAATACCTGCATTAGCAAACAAAACTAATGAACTAGTTTTCCCAGGCATCTGTGTGCATCATCTGAATTTGAACTTGCATGGTAATATGCTTGGAGGCATATTTTGTGAAGTTATAGTGACTATGGAAATAGAGTCAAGCTTTTAAGCTCTGTGAGTTCATAAGTTTTCCCCTTTTCTCTTTATTCTGGCAGTAGCCATTTACAACTGCCTTTTTTAGCCACAGGAAATCCCTTGTCTTGAACTGAAGAGGTCTGTGAAATGTATTCCCTCTAAAGGCAACATCTGTGCTGCTTTGAGACTCATCAGCCAGGAATGGTGCTGTATATGCTAATCACCTTAACCATGTTAATGGTAAGGAATGGTAATTATTTCAGGTGGGAGTAGGTGCTGTTTGACATCTAGGGAAGCAAGATTGAGGCCATCAATTATTGCAGACATCTGCATTACACTTGTCTGCTACAAGTTGTCTTTTTCTTTCTGTTTAGCAGCTTGCCTGAGTGTGTTTAGATTTAAAAAAAAAAAGGGGAAAACCATGTGCATCAGTAAAGTCTTCAATTAGTCAGAATTTGATTACAATAAGAGCTTGGAAATCATTATACAGTGTAGTTAATTATTAGGAAGATGATGTTGTATGTTGAAGTAATTGCAGTAAACAGCCCAGCTGGAAAAAAATTGCTCAGATTTTCAGCCACTAAACTGTGTACTTTGAGCTTGTGTCTATCCCTGTTAATTGCTTCATTGTTAATTTATTTCTTACTTTATATTATGTCAATGCCTCACATTTACCACCTGGGTAAGTACATCATTGTCTTAGGAAATTTTTAGAAAGCACTGTTCTCTGAAAGTCTTCCTGTATCCCTCTGACTTGTGTAGTTAACAGTATCCTTTGTATATTTTGGCTATTTAAAGTAGTATTTTTTTTCCTGCCTGTTTTGGTTTCAGGTGAGATCAGTTACCCTGGCCACACACTCTGGTAATGGTAGAGCCAGGAACTGACACCCTGATCCTGTGAGTGTCTGTCCAGAGCTTTTAGAGAAACCCTTTTCTTTCAGGAGTGTTTGAGCCCAGGCATTTTTGCCTCCCTTAAACTCTGTCTTCCCTGCACTTGCCCTCTGTTCAGGATTGCTGGACTTCAAGATGATTTAAAATATAGTAACATATTAATCTTCTTTTCAGTAAGTAACAGTGTTCCCTCATGGGTTATAAGTTTCTGCCTCGGTTTACCAGTGCCTCATTATGGAAGCCTCTGTTGTTGAGGTGAAACTATAATGTTCAGGCTCAAATGTTACACCCCCCTGAACTCTGACTTAAACATGATCTACCAGGAGTGAGAAATGGATAAAATAGTTTACTTCATAGCTTCTTGTGTGGACATTTTTGCCTTCAGTGAGGTCACTGGAGAGAGCCTAAGCAGATGGAAGGATAAGCTGTTTCACACAAAGTTCACACCCAGGTTAGGGTAATGTACAGCATTCTGGACTGTCTCTGGATAAGGAGGAATTTGTAGTGGCAGCACAATGGTCTGTGAATGTCTTTCTGTGTTCTAATTTGAGCTCTTGAAGTAGTTTGTAGGCCTCTTGTCATTCCCCTGCCAGGGGTTTGTATTGCAAATAAAAAATATGGCTGGGGCATGGGATGCTCGAGAGAAATCCAAGGGACAGAGGTTTAATTCCTCATGCCTTTGTTGTACTGAAACTATGACTATGCTGGAAGCTGCATAACTTTCTTGCAGTTGTAGATGTCTGAAGATGGATGTTTTAGCTTTGATGCTGGATGCAATACAGTTGGACTCACACCTCATGGACCTCCCTGGGGCCACGTAGTCTGTTAGCTCCACAAAGTGTCCTGGGGATGTGAGCATTCAGCAGCCACTGCTTGAACAGTGTCAGTTCCTGCTCCGTGGCCCTGGCACAGGGATACACCTGAAGTCAGGTGAAAGGCTGCTTCTTGGGTAGAAGAAATATTATGCTTTCCCCACTGTGATTCAGAGTCCTCTTCATGTCAAGGAATAGGTAGCAATATAAAAGAATGAATCTGTTAATCTTCTATGCCCTTGGCAATAATAAAAGATAATGTTATAACGTTGAAATATAGATTCAGTACCTCTCATAAATTAGTGGGTTTTTTGCTGGTGTTGAATTTTAGTTTGAAAACATAGAAGAAAAAAATGAATTGGTTTTTTTGAACCTTTGTGTTTGATGGTCCAGGTAAATGTTAAATCCATGTATGCATATGTAAGTTGGATCAGTAATTTAGTTAGACCATTTCTAATATCAAAATTACATAGCCAGACTCTTTTAAGAAATGGAATGATGTTGATTTACACAGTAAGTACAACTGAATAAACCAAACAAATAATTAAAATTTTGTTAGGGTCTGTTTGAGCTGTTTTGATTGTGTGTCCTGAGTTACAAGGAATGAAAGTATAACTGATTATTGATGTGATTGTGTATCCATGGGTGCTGCTGTAAACCACACACGACCTTTGGCTTTGAAAAGCAATTGTTATAAATGGTAAACTTTTAAGAGTTGCAATACACTTAGTGAATTAGTGAAACTATTAATTGCATTTAGAGAGGGGGAAATTTTAATGTTTTATATTGACTGCTGGTAGTGGCCAAATCTTAAAAGTGAGATTGCAGGGCCTCATAGCTGGTGCTGTGAACTATAGCCTAGGATTGGGATTTGATTTCCAGCTCCTCCACAGAACTACCAGGTGACCTAAGGGAAGCCATTCCCCAGATCTATTTGGAAAGGAAATAAGTGTTGCAGAACGGTTGCAATGACTCAGAGCTTGAACTAAGGAAGAAATTAGGTAAATTAGAGGTAAATTGCCCTTCCCAAATACTAAAAGCAATGTTATGACTTGAAATAAGTAGCCTGATATGACTTTAATAATGAAGTAGATGCATTTTCATGAAGTTTCAGCCTAGAAACAAAATACTTCAGCTCTTGGCTGGTAAGTGGAAATTGTGAAAGACCCAATTGTGTGTGGCACAGTGCCTTTTGTATGATAAAATACACATTTTTGCAACTACAGATCTGACTATAAGGAGAAAAAGTTTGGAGGGGTTGTGTGTATTCTTTTATTACTAATCCATCCAGTTCCTCGTGCCTATCTCTCAGTTCATCTTGCCCTTATCTCAAGGGCACTTAAGCTTTTGTTGTAATCCATGTGGATAGCCATAAACTCATCAATTGTAATTTTGCAGTTAGTAGAAGCACTAGACAAATATCCATGAGTGCACCAGGTCCTTAGCTTCAGGCCTGCACCTGAGATTTATTTTTTCAGGGAAACAGAAATGTATTAATAATGTTCTGTTGCTCACTCTACATGTGAAGGTGCAGGAGGCAAACACAATCATACTTTAAGTTATAGACACTTAGAAGTCACACAAAATGACAAGCAGGGCTTTATTTTTGGAAATGGACATCACTACTTTAATATGAAAAATGTTCAGAGGCTATAAAGAAGTAATTCCAGTTCAGATAGAATCTGTGAAGGGCCTATTAGTTTTTTGATGGCTAGGCCCATAGTAGGATTACCCAGCAAAGCAGAGAGATGGTATTTGTCAAAAATGACAAGAGTTTTTCCTAGAAATCCATACTGCAGGAGCTATAGAAGAATCAACTTAGTTCTCCATTATTGGAGAAAGAGATTTATTAAGCATTTGGAGAAGTACTTCTGTTACAAGATAAGGTTGTATGGGACAGACCAAGAGGCCAAGCTGAAAAGTAGCTGAAAATGCATCTTTCTTTGGAAAGGGTGACAAAAGCTTGCTGAGTCAGTATGCAAATGCTGTACAAGAGAATATCAGCACCCTGTGAGCCTTGCTCTGCAGCACTGGTCTGAGACTCAAAGGTGTTGAGAAGAAGTCTGCAGTGTTTACTGGGCTGTGGGGTACTCCCCAGGATGTGTATTCCAAGTAGTGGAAAATTGGAGTTTTCCACTTAGATATACCCAGTGTCGTATGGTATAAACATAAAACAGAGCAAATTGGGCACGTGGGGGCAATATAAAGCTAGAGAGAAAGGAAGACTTGGCTATTAAACTAATAGGTACCAACAGAATTACTCCATTAGCTCAGTGGATTATTCTGTAAATTGGGGAGGACAAGTGACCTCCTGTAAAGGAGGAGAGGAGGTGGTGTACTGGTGGGGTTGGTTGTTTTGGGTGGTGGTGGTTGTGGGTGTTTTATCTTTTTTTTTTTTAACACAAGTTTGTCCTGTTGGAGCCTGGGTTGCATTCTGGAGGGGAGAGCTGGAAGTCATATGAGGAAGGACACATAAACTCCCTTAACTTAGATCTGTGCATTGGGGGCTTGCCTCAGCTGCGTGAACAGGTTTTGAGAGATGAGAGCTGGGACTCAGATATTGAAAACTAGGAAAATGAACTTGTTGAATGAATGAATGAATGACTTCAAGGGTCACAAAGTGGGAATTCATCGGAAAAAGATTACATACAGTGAGTATGTATGGGTTAAAATTGCTGTTTATCTGGATTCCAAAGCCTGTTAATAGATTGCTAGAAACGGAGAGGCGAAGTGGAGGAAAGACAGCTCCTCAGGCATGAGGGTAACTCAGGAAACATATGAGATCCTTCTCCTGAAAGAGTTGAGAATACTCAGCTTTTACAGGCTTTTCATCTCTCTCAAGTTCCTGTAGTAGCACTAGGCATGTATGAGTAGGATGCAGTTGTTCAGGGAAGAAATGAAGAAGGAAATATTGGTCAGCGTGTCCCAGATGGCCTCTTGGAGCTTGCTGCACCCCAGCCTGTGTACAGAGCCAGCCCAATGCATCTTATCACTTTATTCAGACTTAAACTGACAATATGCAGATCCCAGCCAGGAGAAATTCTACCCTACAGGGTGACCTTCTGTTTATTTTGCAGGAAACGAAATTGTCTTATGTTATTGGTAAAGGGAACAAGATTTTGCACTAATGCCTTTCCTAGAAAAGTCAGAACACAGAGAAGTGTTTCTGTGCAGTCTGCATGCTGTTTGTCAGCAAGGGCTCCATAGGTGGCAAGGTCATTAAAACATCTTCTGGCTCAAGAGGGAGTGGAAGATGTTGTGAAGTTCAGTAAAACACCCACCCCCCTAAAAAAAGCCCCAAACCCGACTCCTGACCAACTACAAAAGTGCAATCAGGCTTGCTTATCCCTTTGAGAAAAAATGGGTCTATTAAACCATAGATTAAAGATAGGGAATTGTTGATTTTATCTCTCTCACAGACAAGATCCAATTTAGCTGATAAGAGAGTTGAACCTGAAGAGAATTCCTGATGTTGTTTATTTTCTTCACAAATATATAGCTAATATTTAATTTGCCAAACACGTGCTCTGTTAGGTTCCTTTTCAAACCTTTTAGCTGTCATGAAGACTATGGAAAATGTTGAGATAACTTGTTGCATTTAATTCAGCTTCTGGAAGCAACCCAGGCTTTTTGAAGGGCAGCAATAGCCACAGGGATCGAATTCCAGCAACTTCAAATAGGTTCTGAATGTTCAAACCCTCCTGGCTTTGCTGGAGGTTCTGCTTCAGGTGTGTATAATTTGCCTGGTTCTTAAAAATCCCTTAGTAGCTTCTGAGGGGCACTTGTGATCTCCAAACTCATCAGACTTTTCACGGGCCTCCCAGAGGTGCTGCTGTCACATCAGAGATGGGCAGGAAGAGGGAACTGTGGAGTTGTGGACAGACTGTAAGAGCCTGGGGAACTTACTGCAAATTGTAAAAATTAAAAATATTCACAATTATTCGTTTTATCTCAGCGGTGAGAAACCAAATTTTCCAACAGAATTTTCTTCTTACCAAGATGTTAAAAATAAAAAGGGCAAAATAGTTCCATGGGCTTACACTGGGTAAAATGTTTCAGTTTAGCTTGTTGCTGGGCTGGTGTAAGTGCTGGGCTGCTGTAAGTGCTGGGATGTTCTCCCTGTGAGCACCCTGCACTCCCAACATGCTGCCAGGTACGCCACCGGCTGCGGAGAACGAGCCGGGTCTCATTTGCTGTCAATTAGTCAGTTGACTGAGTCCATTGTCTGTAATTTGATGTCTGGGTGGCTACAGATCAGCAGTAATTCAGGTTAGATGTTGCCTGTTCAAATGGGAGTAGGTGCCTTGACATGGGGAAATTGGACGTGTTGGATATTGTTTGGTGTTCCTCATTTCCCATGCTTGTGCTTCTCAAATCTAATACTGTGTTGCAGGATAGATTTTGCTATTCTGACAGTCTTTTTTTTTTTTGCTTGTATGTGAAGCAAACTATCTGGGACACTGAGCACTTAACCCTTTCTTATTATGCGGTTTTGTTTGTTTGTTTTTTATAGAATCATTAAAGTTAGAGAAGATCTCTAAGATCAAGTCCAACCATCAACCCAACACTACCATGACCACTAAACCATGGCCCCAAGTGCCACGTCCATGTGGTTTTTTGTGAACCCCTACTACTGCTTGTTACTGCTACTCTTTGTTTGGGTTATTGTTTCTATACATGAAACAGTGTCTCCTTCAGAGAGACGGGAAAACCGATTGCTAATGCAGAGTAAATTTAACACAGTAGTACTGTGTTGAGTAGTTGTGAGCACCCATCCATCTTTCACACAGTGTTCCTTGTTGTAACAGTCCTGTACATCCCAGACTGTTATGCTGATTGTGTATTTGGGGTAATGAAGTTATGGAAAGGGTGGATTGTGTGAATTGAAGTTTGCATGGTAAATCACTTCTTTAGGTCTTTGTAGGATTGAGGTGTTGATTTGCAAACCCTTTGCAGCAGGGGTGAACTCTACTGATGTGCATATACAAATCCATACGCAGAGGCAGCTGGATCTTGACTGGGAATTGCATGTGCTTCTTGAAATGAATTATCATGACCTTCTGACCAGGAGTTTGCTGGGTACATTTATGCAGCACCTCATGCTGCGGCTGCTTTTGTACAGCCTGTTAAAAGAGGAGTTTTCTGAGCCTTGAGAATTAAAGCTCCTTGCACTGATTTGATTGATGGTCCTTTTATCAAGTGCTGTGCTGGTACTTGTGCATACAACATACAAAGTATCACACACATTTTCCAATTCAATGGCTCTTCTCAGTGAAGAAAATCCATATTCTCTGCTCTCAACAATGTAGACCAAAAGTCGAATAAACAGTAAAAAACAAATGGAGTAACTGGGGATTAGCAGACAGTGCATTATGTTGATTACTCACATTGTCTTCAGCTTAATAAATTCTATTTTGCTGTAAGTCAGTTCAATTGTGTGTGAAAATAGAGAAGGTGGAAAATGAGACTGAACAAGAGGGTTAAATGACAGTGTGCCATTCCAGAAGCAATTAAAAAACCCACAAACCCTCAAGGAAAAGAAAAAAAAAAAGGTCTTGAAACGTAAAATGAAAAGCGGGGTCCTGTTTTCATGTGAGAAGCTAAAACAGTCTGTCCAATCCGTACTAAAACCCAACAAAAGCAGTTGAAGGAGGACTTTTTCATGCACTGTGTGGCATTTGAGCCACTGCAACGTTGACTTGTGCTATTGAGTGATCGCTAAAAATGGACAAAGGGGAAGTAGCAGCAGTTCTAAGTCAGAGTTTTGGCAGCCCATTGACTGGATCCAGATAAAGATTCCTGAGACTTAGTAGGATTCAACGCACGCTCTGACAGATCCTGTCCCAGAAGGAGAACCTTTAACTCTCTGTCATGAATCCTTCCTGAACAGATGTGTCTTGATTCATCCAGGATTTTTAAAAGAACTGTTTGGAAGGCTCAGTAAATATTAGCCCTTACTTATTTGCTTTTGGTTTGCCTTGGTAATTACAGAATTTCCAGTAGACTGCAAAAAACTGAAAAGGAACAAAATGGAGTAGGTTGATGAGGCTGGGGAGAGAAGTAAAAAGTAAAGGAAAAGCTATGAAAGAAAACTGTGCAATGTAGCTGAAGTGTTTTTCTTGTAGTCTGTTAATTGTTTTATTTCTGTGTTGAAGTTAGGATTGATACCCAGAACTCCAGCTGGTGCCAAGGGGAGGTGGAAGTGCTCAGAAACCTTGGGGAAGTGGGTTGGTGTATAAGGAAGTAGTGTCATCTAGTGGTTAAAGAAAAAGACCAGGAAATCAGGACTCTGGGGTTATATTTCTAAAATTTACTGCCTACTTGCTGGTTGATGGATTTACTTGAAAATCTCAATATCCCAGTTCTTTGGGGGAAGGGAGGAGGAGGACAACTGATCAGACAGCTTTTGGCCCAACTGACTTCTCAGTTTTGAAAAAGCAAAAGGCTAAATGTGGAAGATGTGTGTGCCACCCTCAACTCCTTTGTACAGAGGCCATTTTAATAACCTCAGTGCACTTTCAGGAGGAGCAGGGAGGATTCCTCTGCTGCTGTTGTATTTAAACATGACCACAACAGCTGAGAAGTTGGCGTGTTTCTATCACACAGTGCCAAATCCAGGCACGGGGTGAGGAGTGTGCTTGTCAGTCTGCCTGTGGGTAGTGGAGGAGAGTGAGCTGGTTTGAATATCCATATTCACTAGTAGGCAGCTTAAAAGCAGTTTATGGTGGTTCAGCCATAGTTCTGTTAATTGCTAATGATCATTTCCAGTGTTAGCACTTTGTGGAGGGCTCCCAGCTGTACCTTTTGTTTCTATCAGCTGTAATCAGTTTTATCTCCTGCTCTTTCTGGCAGCAAACAAGCTGGGATGAAGGATACAGTAGTAGAGCTGAATCCCAGATAGCTTGAACACATTGTAGTTGGTGGAAGACAAATGAATTCTCCTTTCCACAAGAGCCCTTTCTGAGAAGGGTCTCAGCCCTAGCAGGGCAAATCTGCAGCCTTGTGGTGGATCCTTATGGCATCTCAGGTACCTGGCGTGGTGCACACTTGCCCAACTGGGGAAATCTTGTCCTCTAGGCCAGCTGGACGTGGTCGATGGCAGAAGAGTGGTGGCAGAGTATTGTGTGTAGTTCCAAGTTACAAGTTTTCTCCCTGAATTTTGAACATTTCCACTGAACAGTTATGGCACAGCTAAGGCCGCCTGCTCTGAACTCTTGGCACCAAGGAATGAATTTGCATGAGGTGCCCTGTGGCTAACACGGTGCAGCAGCCTCAAAGCAGGATGACACAGGGTCAGTGTCCCCGTGCTCCTTCTGCTCGGGGCTGGCTCTCAGCACTGCCTGGCACTGGAGTGTGTCACGCTCCTTTGGCAGAGGTGACACGTCTGTGGTTTAGGAAGAGGGATTGATTTCCTATCTGTAAGGTAGAATTAGGTACAGAGGGACTAAGGCAGGGATTTTCTTAAGTATTTGTGTATGTAATTCTCATTAAAGTCAGTGGAAATTATGCAACAGGAGTGTCTCTGAAAGGGGTTTGCTCAAGGTCCCTGATGGGATAAGAAGCTGAATCTTCATCTCTCATTTGGGCACCACGGGATAAGAAGGACATTGAGGGGCTGGAGAGGGGCCAGAGCAGGTCAGTGAAGCTGGTGAGGGGTCTGGGGAACATGGCTTGTGAGGAGTGGCTGAGGGACCTGGGGGTGTTTAGTCTGGAGAAGAGGAAGCTGAGGGGAGACCTTGCCCTCTACAACGAGGTGATACTCCCATTACAAACCGGCACAGACATTTTCTCATTGGCAGTAGGAAATGCTGGACTGGCTGATCCCTCTGAGCAGACTCTTCTTACCGAGCTGGCCCAGGGAAGCTTTGTCTCAGCTGCTGTGTGAGCCCGAGGAACAGGGTGGCATTTGGATCTGCAGCCTGGGCAGCAGGACTGAAGGAGGGCAGCGTCGTAAAGGGCAGCGGGCTGCGAAGCTGTTGGCGCTCTGCACGGCTCACAGCCCCAGCTCAGCCTTAGATCTGCTATTATAACTCTCTGTTAATTACATAGTGTTGATTATATAACTACTTAGCAGTTCCTCCTCTTTTAATGAGCACAGCTGTTTTCTGTCCAGCTTCAACAGGGAAAATTTCCCATCTCTAATTTAAAAGTAATACACTCAAAGAAAACTCCAGAGGGCTCTTGGGCTCGCGCTGTTTAATGTGTTTTAACACTCATGGTGCCTACAGGCTTCCTTCAGCCTAGAGAGCACTTATGGCCTTTCCTCTTACCCTCTTAACTGAATCTTTATAACTAATGAACTCTATTAATAGAGTTAAACTAAGAAAGCCCTCACCTTGTTGTTAAAAAAACCCCAAACGTTTTATTGAGGCATACTGACACAAGCCATCATGTAACTCTGCTAATTTGGAGCCATGCACTGTGTTCATTGTTTTCTGACCAAGCATTTTCTAGAAAATGAGCCAACAGGCAGTTTTCTGCCAAAAACTCTGTGAAGAGTGTGTGATGTTAACATGTATTTGCTTACCCTAAGGTAGCCATGATTCACCGCTCTCCAGGAGACTGAAGTATTAACATCTGCTGGAGGCCACAGAGGCTGAGGTGCTGCAGTATTGAAGGAAAAGCAGCATTATGCTGAACAAAGACCTTCACCCTTCACGTCATTGCCTGTCCCCAGGTCCCTGCAAGCCGTGCTGCATCAGTGACAGGAACATCCTAAAGAGCTTGCTGAGAGCTCAGTCCTGTTCTGGGCACTGCTGCAGCAGTGCAAACACCTTGGGCATGGATGGGTTTTCTTTGGAAAACACTTATTTGTCAGAATCAAACCATTTCCTGGGAAGATTTAGGCTTAAATAAAGTTTTAGGTGGAAGAACTGTCAAAACAAATCACTTCAACTTTTTAGCTTGTTTTTTCACAAATTTATTTCACTAAGATTTTTATTACTTGAAATTTTTCAGGTATGTGATAATTTGCTGGCATGTTTTGACACTTGTAGAGTACCATCATTGTGGCCTGAACAGAATGCACAAGAATGTTCAATATTTGTTTTTTTTACAAAAAAACCCTTTTGCTCTATAAGCAGCTTTGAAGGTGTGGCACAGGAGGAGGAGATGGCTGAAGCAGTTCTGCAGCAGTGGCAAGAAGTCTGTAGCAAGAGTTGGGCTCATTATTTGTGCTTCAGCTTCTCCCTTCTCATCTCTAACAAGATCTGGGACTTCCTCAATCTGTTAGCTTGACCCTACTAACAATATTTTAAAAGTTCAATAAGTGATAAATAGTTGAGTAAATGATTGAATGTGCTGTGGAGCTGCAAGTTGGCTGTAACCACCTAAAATAATTTTTGTTCATGTGCTTTTAAAGCACTGCTCTCATCCATAATATCTATTAATTATTTATTAGCCTATGTACCCTTTATAGGTGTAACCTTAACGCAAATTGATCTGTTACTGAGAGCAAAGACTGTATTCCTGCAAAGATGATGATTTATCTGGAAGTTGCTCTTTATCTTTGCCATTTTTAAACACTGCACAGATAAATGCCTCTTTAGCTGGAGTGTCCTTTTGTTTCCTTAGTATGCTTGATTGTAAACATACATCAAGTTTTTTCCCTCAGGGGGCCCTGTTCAGATGCATCTTCAGTTATGTTGTAGTAATAATGTTCATTCTTTGCATTAATAATTACACTGAATGACTCCTGTTCAGCCGAGGATTGTATTTCTTTGATGTTTTCCTTGCTATTATGAACTGCTGTGCTGTTCCTGTGGGGTTTATGCTGATGATGCAGGTTGCCCATTCTCTCTGGTTTTTGGTTTGGTTTATTTTTTTCCCTTCTGAGCCTCTGGAGTGGAGTTGGGGCCAGCTAATGCACTCAGTTCCTAGCTCTGGCAGGGAAAGACAAACTTCCCATTGCCACTGACTGCCACGCTGCTCCAGTGAACTTTCCTAACCAGGAATCTCCAGACTCAGTTGTTTCAAGCCACCAAAGAAGAGCCTAAGGTGAAATGGCTGGTGACAGTACACTGCCTGTAAGGTGAAGTTCCACCAGTTTTAACACAACCCAAAGCATGTTATTGTAGCAGTCGTGTGAAGGTGATTTGGTGTTGTGGGATTTTTTTGTTTGTTTTAGTTTAATAACTCTTTACATAATTCCACTGATTTTACTGGCAACGTCCTAAGACTGAATTTGGCTCACAGTGACTGATTTAACAAAATTGATATGTAGTAGTATTCAATATTTGCATTCACTAATGCCCTGATAAGTGGTGATTCCCATGTTTCAGATCTAATAACTTTCTTTGTCTTTTTTTCTGGACCTGAATGATCAAGTATGTTTGGGTCCTGTAAGTTGTTTCTATCAGGGGAACAGAGAACTGGCTGGTATTTTATCTTTATGTAATCTTTTTGATTTACAAAGGATGCTCAAGTTTCCCTAAAGAAAACTGCAGTCAAACTTTAGAACATTTATTATTAATGCTTCATAGCCTCTTTTTTAAATCAGCAGTGACCAAAAAGTTCTTTAAATCCTTTGGTTTTGTCTTTTTAATGTCATTGAGTGACTGTCCCCACCACCTTTTCCTGTTTTGAGATTTACAGCTGCAGTATCTACATTAGCTATGGAGTTAGTTACTTCTTTTTTTCTATGAAATTAAGACCATTTTGGATTTCTGATCTAAATGCCTTTATCATAAATTATTTTTCTTTGCTTTGAGAAAGGCATTTGATTATTCTGTGTGGATCATCCTTGTGCTTTACAAACGAAAGGAGAGGTGTTTGTCTCCATATTTGGAGTGAGGAAGTGGACCACAATGTTCTCACAGAGTCTGTTTTTATCTGTTACTGGTACATTCACTACAGAATTTCATGGAGATTTTTTTTGGTTTTACATTGGCAGGATGAATGGGTTGGTTCAGGTATTTGAAGTATTGCTGACTGCTGCCACAAGCAGACAGAGGGAGCCAGTGGGAGGTGAAAAATTCCCACTGGTAACACCCAAGTGTCTCCCTCCCAGGAGACAGCCAATCTGGTGTACAAAACAAGGCCCTGCAGCAGTGAAGGTGGCAAGAGCAGCACTGACAGGTCCCACTGGGCAGAATACTGTCTGTGACTGAAGCTGATCTTTTTTAGCCTGGAGAGGTGGAAATGGTAGTGTTGGGAAAGGTTGTTCTGCCCTTCCATATTGTACCTTCCAGAGTGTTGGTCAGCTTGAAGGCCTGAAAAAGAAACAAAGGACCAAGTGTTCCCTTCTCCTGGACAAGATCAGGGTGCAGGGTTGCTGAGGAGAATCTTCTTTCCACCATGGAAGAGCTGGGTAAGGCTAGGATGAAACCCTTGCTGACTTGGAAAGCGAGAGGCTTTGTTAAATGCTCTGACCTCTTTAGCTCTGAAGACAGGCATAGAAAGAAAAGATCCTTTGGATCTTTTTATGCTTTCTCCAACCCTTTGTCTCTCTCCCTTTCCTTCAAAGCAGCAGTTGCTTTTTGTAGGTTTTTGTTTGTGGTTAGTTTTTTCTCTCCTCAGTTCTGCTTAGCAAAGACTCCCCAGGGAGCCAGTGCAGAGCTGAACTTGGCACAAAGAGCCAGGAAGATGGCTTGAGCTCAGTGTCTGTACAAATGTCCAGGATAAACTGCTGTATTAATATTTCAAATGATTTCCTAATACACTGTGCACTGTGGCAGGGATCCAGGGAACAAGATTTTCCTGCTGGAATCTGGGAACAAGATTTTCCTGCTGTTATTTGTCTTCTCTATAAAATGCAGCTATAAACAGTTTATTTTTACCACTCTTACGTGGAAAGAGCAATGTTTTCCTCAGTGGAAACCCCTGACACCCTTCTTCTGGCCTTAAACCAATTCTGTTTCTACTTCTGTGGAATTACACTGACTTTCCTTGTGTGTAATGCTGGAGAATCTAGCCCTGTTGTTTTGCAGCTGTATTACTTTAAATCTCCTCAGAGAGGTAATAACTTTATTAATTAGAACACCATTGTAATGAACTCTTGTATCAGGTTTAATTTACATTTACAGAGCAGGCTGTGGTTCTGCTGCTGTAGCAGACTGTCCACTGTGAGACCTCTTAGGCTCTTGTTTCCTCAGAACAGATGTTGGGTTTTGGTAGTATTTTGAGGGGATTTTTTCTCCCTCTGTGTTGGATGGGGATATAAGTGAGAACTTGCCCTCTTTTGAAAACCTGGTTTCAAGTGTTTTGTTGAACTGTTTTTGCATGCACATTTTCCACAGGAATTAATTTAAAACTAGGAAAACCGTGTGACTGAACTAGTGGCTTGTTTGTTAGTCCTGAGTGGATCGTGGCCCCTGTGAGTCAGCTCTGCTCCCTTTAGCAGCCCTTGTAAGCTTGTAGAGAGCTTTTCTTTCCTTGAGGCTTTTGGATTGCTTTGGAAGTTTCTTTCAGCTGTCAGAGTGTGGATTTGTGCAAATTTTATCAGTAGTCTGATGTGAAAAGGCAGCTTTTGACCCAGCCCTGAACAATGCCGAAGAATCAGCACAAAGAAACTCTTGACTTTGTGTCTCCCTGGTTGCTCCACGTTGCAGACTGGATGGTTTCTAGCTGCCAGGACCTTCCCAGCAGCAGAGAAGCACACAGGTCTGCCTTCCTACTGTGATGGGAGGAGAGCAGGGTGTGTTCTGAGCCGCGGCACAGCCCGAACATGCAAAATCCAGAAAGGCTGACTGCAAACAGAAACAAAGCTTCTCCTGTACCTCCTAAATACAAGTGTTTCTCATCTCTTTGACTTAACAAGGGCAATCACCCTGCCACTCTAGTTATCTGTCAGACCCACGGTGCACATAAAGTAGACCTCTGATTTTGAAGTGGAGGAGGGTGCCCTGGTGCCCACGTGCCGCGTGGTCCATCCTGATGCTCAGCTTATCAGGGGAAAGCATCTGGAGCTTGCCTGGGTAACATCAGCAGTTCCCTGGCATACAGCAAAGGGCTATTTTTTATTATTTACACAATTAATGGAAAGGAAACATTGAGTGTCTTTGATTAGAATTAATGGTTCATTAGCCTGGGCTGTCATAACCTGCTAGCACTGTGTTTCTGGATGGCGAAGTTGATGAATTATTCTGCTTAGAAGAATAATGGTGGGGAGAGGGATTCTCAGAGAAATCCTGAAGCATGACTAGGGCAGCAAAACTATGGAAATGGTTTTTGAAGCCTGATTCTGCACTCACTTGGGTGTAGATAAATGTGCTCTTCACAAACATCTGTGCTCGTGGCAGATGCTGCTGTTTGGCTTCAACACTAAACGCTCGTTACTGCTCCACTGATAGTTTACCACTTCCCAAACCTGCTGGCAGAGCTGCTTGGGAGGCACCGTTTATTTGTTTCCTTCCAAATGGGAGCAAAGTTAACAGAAACAAGTTATCAAAACTTTTAGAGAAGGTGATTTTTTTTTCTTCCCCCCTATCAGTCACAAATTACCATGTATAAGAGGGGGTTTGGAGCATTTTATCAAGCTTGGACCGTGGACTTGGAGACCTGATGTTAGTGGTTTGTGTTTCAAAGGAGAAACTGTCTTTTCACACCATGCTAGAGTAGAAGCTGTGGGTCCCAGTGCAGAGAAATAAGAGGATGCTGAAGGTCCACAAACTGTATTGATACAGATCAGGTAAGGTGATAAACCTAAAATCAGACCTGTACTGAGGAATCTGTTTCACAACCCATCCAAACCCTAGGCTGTTATCCCCCATAAGAGGATTTTCATGTGTAAATCTTGGTTTATCAAAGGAGAGGTTTAGATCTGGTGTTACTTCCACCTGAGCAAGTAGCAGAGGTAAAAAAACCCAGCACCCAAAGGGTTTTCAGGGGCATGGGAGAGAAAAGCAAAACTGGTGGACAACCAGAGCACTCTGTCCTAGCAGAGATGACTTTTCCCTTCATGGTGGAACTGCTCTGAGAACGGGTAGAGAGTTAATGTAACGTTCAGAGCTGGCCCCCACAAGAATGCAAGTGTAATAATTCTCTATTTAATCCATATTCTCAGTATTAATAGCAAAGAAGCCAAAACCCAAAAAGTAATCTATCACTTTCTGTAAAATTGCCTATATAGACAGAAAAAAAAAACCCCACTGCTCCCTGTGCTGCTTGTCTTAGTTCTGTTTTATTGTTTCTATTTAATGAACTGGCAAATAAATTAGAAAAATCTGTTTTATAAGCCAGTTACTTATTAATTCCATATTTTCTGCAACAAGTTCTTAGATTAATGAATCAAGGAGATGGAAAAGCCTGCTAATTTAATTACACAATTACCATTGCTGTAACATTTATTTTAAGGACATGACATAGCTAATGGATGTTTTATTTATTTATTTAAGTGATCTAAAAACACACACCCCCAACCCTTTTTTTTTTTTTTCCCTGAGTTTGGTGAAAAATGTACAAAGGATTTAAACAGGATCCAGTGATCCTCTCCAAAGGCTGCAGGAATCTGGTCCATGGTTGAGACCTGCCCCAGGATGGGGTCAGAAGGCTGCACGTCCTCCACTTAAAGGTGCCATCACCTTTGAATCTTGTGAACTTGCAAGAAATTTGTCTTTGTTCTACTCTAATTGTACTCGTGTGTTTAACCAAAAAGTAGGGAGATTATTTCTATATATAAACATTTAACACTTGATTCTTTTTATAGCTGTTTGAAGCTTCCCTAATGAAACAAATTTTAAAATGGGAATTTGAGGAGCTGTTTCC
>NW_008627606.1:26199-51478 GCF_000691845.1 Merops nubicus
GTACACCAAGAAAGGAAGCATGTTCCATTAATCTGGGGAGTGTAGGATACATTATTACTATTAATTCCAGTAATTAGGAGGAAAACATAACAAATTAGTCTTAATAAGTCTTTCAGACAGGATTTTCTTTTAATCTACAGTCTCATTTATATCTATTTATTTTTATTTTTTTCACCAAATTAAATTAGCATTCTCTGCACGTTCTGAAATGACCTTTATTTGTTCTCTGACAGATAGAACACAGTTCAAAATCAAAGGTGTTTTTGTGGTTGTTTTTTTTTTAAGTCAGGGCAAGATATGGGGGGAAGGTGTTTAATTTCTTCCTTAATTCTCTTAATATGGGAATACCCATGGTAAAAGACATAGATCTTTCTTTGGGGAATATGTTCCCAGAAGTCCAGGAAAACTGGGACATTCCTCTTGCCTTTTAGCTGAAGTGAAATGCTTCATATTCTCTCACTGATCTCAATTTTTTGGTTTCTGTTGATTTAGGTGATAGCAAAGGACTGAATTTTTGAAGTCCTCTTTGCTGTTAAAATTGTACAGAACTTTGTTTCAATGGCTAGGAGCTTTTCTCAGTTTCCTAGCTGTGTATTTACAGGTGTAATTGTAGTAACCACAGCAGAAGATGAAATGCTGCAGCAGGACTTCTCCACGTACTCGTTACGCTCCCTCCTTGTTATTGAAGTCAATAGTTACTCCAGTAGTGTCTGCAGAGGTGTTTGTAGATTATTTATGCAATATACAGCCTAAACCAGTAACCAGGACTTGGAAATTCTGTAACATAATCCTTGAGTTAAGGGGCAGAGCAGTGGAGTCATTGCTTTATTCTTCTGGGAGCTCTTGCTATTACTAACCATGTAATCTGCCTCCCTAAGAGGATTTTCATGTGGAAATCTTTGTTTATCAAAACTCTGCTGGTATTTAATTTTTATTTTTTTTTGAGAGGGAGAGAGAGAAAACTTGAGAGAGTTGTAGAAGACCTTCAGAAGAAAAAAAATGCATTTGGAAAATGCCCTGATTTCATAAGTACTGTGGATTTTTGTCTCATGGGACTCAGTTTTAAAGTACTACTTTTGAAAATGGGACGTGATCTCTTCCATTGTTTTCAGACCTCTTTTAGCAGTTTCCATTCAGTCTCTAAGGCTTCTGAGTATCAATGTAACAAGCAATTGTTCCTCCTTTTGATTTAAATCCTGTTTGGAATAGATGGTTGGCTGGAAATCTTTTCAGAACATTAAAACAAGAGCACCCCACAGCAGGGAAAAGAACCCAGATCTGGTTCCCAGTTCTTGCCTTAATCAGCATTTATTCTTTCTAATCCTTTTCCTCAAATGTAACAACAGTATTTTTCAGGATTTTCTTTTTTTTTTTTTTAGTATGAATGCATAGCTGCACAAGCTCCTTGCACAGCTGGCTGTGTTTGTCTTCACAGCCTGCTATTAAACACAGTTGCTGCTGAAAATCTAGATTTTTCCATGGGTTGAATTCTCTTCCTTTTGGCAGGTTCTTTCTGTGGCCATCACGCTTAGGTCAAAATCTGACCATAAGTTTTTGCTGTGCATTATAGTAGAAAAGAGAATATTTTCCTCCAGTTCTACTGAAAAGGTTGTTCAAGAGTTGACATGAAATATATAAAAAATAAGCCCCTTGAACTCCAGAACTGGGAGCTGATCAGCCTGTTTCTTACAGTCTTTCAGTGTCTGTTTTTCCCTTTGTTATCAGGCAGAATTTAACACTGTCTATTGTCCCACCTGCTTAGTCCTGTCCTTTTCTTCTCTGAGTTCTGCCCAAAGTCTTCTAAACTAAGAGCTTTGTTTCCGAATCTTTGTAGCTGCCTCATTATTATATTCCATTCTGTATTACCTGAGCATCTCATACTTCTGTTTTTCACTAGCATGTGAGAGGACTCGTTCTGCAATCTGTAAGGTAGTTAGGAAACACCCAAGATGTTCAGAGTGGTGAGAAACTTGGGAAGAGTTAATCTGTTGCTACAGATGACAAAGCTACCAGCCATCTGGTTGCATCAAAGTTGATAAGTATCACTGCTTTTAAATTAATAACTACTATTTTAGAAGCGTAATTGGAAGTTGAATAAAATGAGGATTTGGGACTTTGGGTATAAATAATTGAGCATACATGTTTGAGAAGATTTTTTTAAATATTTCTATTAAAAGTTGCACTTCTGTGATTACTGCAGTATTAAAATATGTAATGTTTGTCATGTAATCCCATCTGATGGTTAGGATTAGCAGAATAGCATGATTTTCTAAACTGCCATGCCAAAGTTTCAGCATTATTAAAAACTGTATTAGAGATTTGTCCTTTAGAGTTCAAATCCCTGTGAAATGCAGGTTACCTTACACTTGTTTTCCTGTTGTTCGTGGCTTTAGGAAGGATTGCCCTAATTCCATCAGTACAGTAGATGGTCATAGAAAATTAACAGTGGTGTGGATAAAAAAGTGCAACCAGGGAGATCTAAACAAGGCCAGAGACATAACTGTGTTATACTGTAGCTTGGCAGTATTTCAACATAGTCAAGAACACTTAATTGCTATTTATCCCTATCAGTACACTAAACCAAAAACTATTTTATAGGAATACAGCAAAAAATTTTCAAAGAAGATTGCTATAAAACTGATGGAGGACTGCTTATTAATGCTGTAAAACCTCGGGAGTTAAGGTTATCTCTTGGGGCATGGAAAAAAAATAGATTAATGTTCCTATCTGGCCTGAGTCAGGTCAGATTTGAACATTTGTTTCACCAGCTATGGTTCCTCATTTAATGGTTTCCTAGCACTCCTTCTCAAAGAGCAGCTCCCACCTCTTTTGTGGCTGAGGTGGAGGTAGAGAGTGACAGTGTTCTGAGTAGTGGAGGCAGCCATCTCCTGGTGCAGAAATAGGGTGGGTCACTCACAACCTCTTTTTGTGCAGTCCTGATAAAAGGAAGTATCTTGCATGGGAGGAGGAGGATGTGAAGAACTACTGTCCCAGTAAGTGAACTTGCATATAGTTGTTTGCTCTTCTCACTTCTGAAGTGGCACAGCCTTTAGCACGGTGCATCAGCGCTACGCTGAACTGCTATAGTTTGCATTCCTCCTTTGTATATGCCCTCAATACATATTAAACCTGGTTACCCTGCACTTAATCATGGCTACTGTGATTTAAGCATCATACTTGGTTCTCCAATAAAACCTGGTATAACATGAAAGGGAGAAGGAGGAAAAGGAAAGTTCAGTTTGGGAATTGGATTGATGGGACCTCCCACCAGCTGCCTTCCCTACCGAGCAATGGTAACTCCAAGAGGGAGTTGAAACAGCATTAGTATTCCTTTACTCTTTTTTTTTTTACCTGCCAAACCCTATGAGAGATTTGAAGAAGCATTTTACTACATGCACATTAGTGAAGTCCAATGCCCTATAAATGTATGCTTCCTCTGGAAATCTGAGTTTCTGAAAATTAGATTGTCTAATTAGGGTCCTGTAATAATCATGCTGCCAGGCTCTCAAGCCTCCAGCTGTTAAGGATGGGTTGTCAGTTCATGAAAGATAGCTTGTGGTAACTGAAAAAGTGCTTCTCTCTATTTGGGTTTAATTTAGAGGACTTCATACTGCACCGTGTTTGATACCATGTCATAGATTTCCAAAAGTCTGAGATGGCTCCAAAAGATGATCCAGAGTTTGTTGGCAAATGTTCGTGTTCCTGTAAAATGTAGGGGCACAGCAAAAGAAGAAAGAAAATAACAGCAAAGGTTAGAAAAGGATCTAGGCAGATGACCACTATAAATTGTATTTATGAAGGCATTTTCCATTCTGCTGGCAGGGTTTCAGAATACAGCTGGACAGTAGATATTTGGGTACTGGAATACGCTTTCTCCTTTAAGCAATTCACTTCACAACATATTTAAGGCTACCAGAATCTGTACTAGCATCCAGAGGTTTCAAGATCTGTAACATTAAATGCTTTCTTGGCCATGTTCTTTGTTCTGATTGTTTCTTAATTCAATGAAGTAACATTCACTTTTGTGCAGAAAATGCCGTTGCCGGAGGTCGATGTTCCAATAGGAGACAGAGGAGTCCTGTAAAATAGACTTTATTCGAATAAAGGGAGAGTCCACGGGCAGATCCCGGGGGGGTCTCTCAGTGTGGCTGAGGGACACAGCCCCGTTCTTGTCCTAATTTCCCAGCCGCAAGTTTCCCTCCTCCTTTCCCCACTGGCTGAGGTACTCTGAGTGTACAGACTGCCCGGGACTCCTACTGCATATCCCCCTCAACATGTACCCCCCTTCTCATCATCCATCCCATGTCTCATTAACTTCATTTTATGCCTCCCCTGGGAGGCTATCGCCTTGGAGCACTGGTGGTTGTATCTCTCCACATAGTGTTTTACCCCCGCTCCCTGCTGTGAAGACACGTTACCTGCTTTATTCTATCGATGTTAAACAAGATGGGCACAGAAACTGAGCCCTGGGGAACACCGCTTGCAACTGGTGGCGAACTGGCCTTAACTCCATTCACAACAAGAAGCCAAAGTGATAGGCCACTTTACATACAAAAAGAACCAAACAAGAAGAACCTAGGGACTTGAATGAATTTAATCAAACCTAGATTATCTACCTCAAGACATTTACATAGCCTAAACCTCTGAACTTTGGGAACTGGTATGCATGCTTAATGAACTTATACATAGTAACTTCTCCTCCCAGGGAACAATTTCTTTCGTGGCAGAGTGGTGAGGCCTTGGCCCAGGCTGCCCAGGGAGGTGCTGGCGTCCCCATCACAGGAGGGGTTCAGAAAATGTGTGGATGTGACACTTGGGGCCATGAGTTAATGGTCATGGTAGTGTTGGGCTGATGGCTGGACTTGATCTTAGAGACCTTTTCCAACTTTAGTGATTCTACAGTTCTTTTCCTTGCCCGCTCTGGACAGTTACACCACAGTTACCTGAGGGGTGTAGAGATGTAGGGGGTGAGGGGTTTTTTTGTGTTCTGTTTGTTTGTTTTTAAATTCTGTGTGGCTTCCAGGAGCAGAGGAGGATGGTGAGGTGTCCAGGGAGTGGGCAGGTACTTGCATTTCAAACGAAAAGCTTACTGCCTTTTTACTGCCTTTGTCACGGGGCTGATTTTGTGTGACGTGAGCATGGGTTTGTTCTGTCACCTGTGAGTGGCACTGCTGTGAACTCCTGCTAGGTGAGCTCTGCACACCCTGTGTAACTCCACCAAAGAGGAGCTGTGTGCTGTGCTGTGCTGCGGCTCCTCAGCTCAGGGTGCCTCGTGGCCGGGGCCGTGGAGCTTTCAGGGAGCCCGTTTAAAGTCCTTGCAAGTTCTTCATGGCTCATGATCAGAGGCTTCTGCTTCTTAGCGTCACGTTGCAGTATCTATGGACAGGAAGAGAGGGAATGTAGCTGTGTTGTTAGCTTCTTATTTTAGCCATTTAACTTAACACGCAAAGAAATTACCAGCGTTTGTTAATTGATATTGAAATTTGACCTAAGTCAATTTGTTTGGAGTTGAAAATTAAATTAATTTAAATAACTTTTGACAGAATGCTCTTTTGAAAGGCTTTCCTTTGTAAGTTCCCCACCAAAGTAAATCACTTTCATTGAATTATTTACGAGACAATTTCATAGGGAGAGCTTCAAAAACCCTCCAGGCAATAATAAAATGATCTTCACTGTTACAGTCACAATTTGTTCTGGATAATTGGCTGCCTTTTCCCATTGGGGAATAGTGTGGGTTTATGAGCTAGGTAGGTGCCTCTTCCTGCCAGGAGGACAAAGTGGTGTCAATCCTATGGACTAAGTCTGCATCTAAGTTCTTATTTAAAAAAAAACCCAAACAGCCAAACCCTTTAGTTTGTACTGCAGACCTGCCGTTCAGATTTGCAGTGCCTTGCAGAAACAAACTTCCCTGTTTGGTTTGCTTGTTTATTTTCAATTATTTCACTTCCCAGATGGATAACTTGCTGATAAAGGAGTAACACCTACCAGACCATTTTGTTCTGGCATGTAGGTGTTTGGATGGGGACTGTATGTTTGCAAATGGTTGTTTACAAAGCTTAATAGAAAACAAGTTTTGTTCTGTGGAAGGGGGGGAAAAAGAGTTAAACATAGAGGGTTTTTTTTTGTATAAACAAAGAGTTAATAATTTTGCTGAAGGAGCCGAGCCAGTTTATGAAGAAAACTGAAGAGCATTTGCACCTTAGGGAAGGGAAAAAAATAAAAGCATTAAGGCAATGCATAGCCAAATATTCAGGATGTTTAGCCTAAGCATTATGCCTTTCAACCATCCAGCGAAAAATTAGAATTTTCCAGAGCAAGCAGGCTTGTGGTGTTGGAAAATCAACCAGAAAAATAGTAAAAAATAATTCCTTCTGACTAATTCTGACCAACAAAAAAAACCTCTATGGTTCCTAAAGTTTGGTCAGCCTGTGGTTGAATTTTGACAATATCTCTTGAAATGACTTGAGTCTGTATTGGTTTGCCTTGTTTACTTCAGTGATGGCCACCAGATTTTCTCAGAGGAATAGCCAAAATATTTTTGCAATTGCTGTGCGCTGTGGCAAGTGTCAGAATTCTTTTATCTTATAGTTCTTATCTAAAAACAACTTTTTATTCTGTTTAGAACTGTTCATGACATATGCAGCAGTTAGGGACTTGTCATTCCTGACAGTCCCACAGTTTCAAAAAAATCTTGTAACAAAATAAAATGAATTAAAATACCTGTTCTTTGATAGCTCCTGACAAGTCCTCCAGAAGATTATTTATTTCGTCTGGGACTTTTAAAAGATTCTGTGAACTGGGTGCCTAATTCTCCTGAGCTGCTTGAGTGAATCCTGCTCTTCTTTCAATAATTCAATGGAAATATTTGCTCAAAACTGCCAAAACTCTACATGTGTTATATACATGTAAATATTAGATTTAATATTTCAAATAATATTTTGCATTAATTTGCTTAAACTCTCTGGCAATGCTTATAACTGGTATGAGAATCCATCTTCCCTACAGATTTCTCATTGTAATTTATCATTATTTAATGAAAGCTTAAAGTGTCCAAACTCATGTCATATCCCCTCCAGTGCTTTGAATGTTTCATCTTCACTGGATGAGCTGCGTAGCAATTTGAGCACACCCTTTAGACAGATATCAGAGCTTCCTGATGATTTTTTTCCTGCCAATGTTCACTGCCTGCCTTCTGGCTCTGGCCACTGTTGATAAAATTATGGAAAAGATTATAGTGTTTCGTTCTATTAAATGTCAGGATGTTGAACATAAAATATGTCTGCTCATGAGCAGCGATCATCAAGGACAACCTTGATTAGTGAGGCTTGTTTGAGCACAGTTTCCAGTATTCAGACCACATTAGTGGATGTGTTTGTTCTCCATGGAATGTTCAGTTGATTTTTCTTCTTTTTTGGGCAGTGGGTGTTTAGGTGGGGGAGTGAAGATCACCTAGATCTTGCTTTCCCCAGAACTCGGGACACAGAATCTCTGTTGCTGAATAAATATGCATGGTTCTGGAGGGTTTTCAGTTTTATTGGTTATTGCCTAATTTGAAGTTTGGTGTTTATGATTTAGAGGGTAACAAAGCTGCTTTTCAGAGGGTGTTCCATATTGCATCAGGCACAGAATGCAGTGACCTTTTGTGGCTGTGTTCTCCTGAGAGCTGGCTGCAGCCCCAGCTCTCAGCTTCTGGGAGTTCTGAAGTGAAGACCAGGTTATTTCAGTATGGTCACTGTGACTTTATGCAGTGGTGTAGGTGAAATGCTGGGTTTATTTCTCAGGCTTAGCTGTCTATGCACGTGGGGAGGTTGCATTCCTGGGAGCTGGTGTTTGTGGGTGAGGTTGCATGTGCTGAGCCTGTGCACAGAAGTGTGGAAGCCATCCTAGGTGCATATCGATGCCCTTAGGAGAATACCCACTTTATTTTTTTTAGGAGAATACTTGGGAACAATAAGAAAGTCTAAACAAAGAAATTCAAGCTGTTGTAGAATTGCATCATTCCGAGTGAGTGGAGAATCAGGCCAGATGTGTCCTGGGAGAGCACTCGTGTTTGCTTGAAACAAGCTCCTGTGGCTCTGTTAAAGTGCTCGTGAGACAAAACTCCACAGCAGAAGAGGAACCTTTGCATCAGATGCACTAAAAATATTCCATATAAGAAGATGCAGGTTGGAAAGTAAGAGTTATATTGCTGTTTGCAAAGATCTTCACAGTCAGGCAAGAGAAAGCAAAACAATTCCTGAGAGCTTTGTTGTTTGTCAGCTGGTAAGTTTTGCCAGTGACAGATTTTTAAACCTGTATTATATTCGTAGACAAATATACTCATATACAAAAACACAGCTGAAAAAGTCTTTATTTTGAGCTGGGGGAAACAAAAATGTTTTGAAAGGAGGCAGTAGTGCTGAGACCAAATCCCAGATAAGTAATGAGGCGTAATCTAGTGGTACTTCATCAGCAAGGAAGGTGAAATGTAGTTCTCCCTGAGGAATGTGTTACTTCTGCCAATCTGAAATGTAACTCAGCATGGAACACTTTTTAACTAAGCTTGACCTTTAAAAGAGGAAGTGGGGAAAGCAGATGAAACCTGCGTTTGAGTGTGAATTTCAACAGCTGTTAGGGTACGTTGAGAAAGTTAGTTGGCATTTAGCTTCTTTCTGTTCTGCAGGCTTAAAAGGGCTTCTTCAAATGCAGCTGATGGGAGGAACAGTTTAATTTTTAGATAAGGCCCATTTTTTAGCCATAAAAGGGTAAACAACAAAGAGTTTTTCCCTCTCTCCCTATCCCTTTTAAGTAGAAAGCTGTCAACCTTTTCAATTATTCCCACTTAGGAACAGTTGCTTACCAGTTGACTCATCTTCTGTCACTTTGCTTTCATGTGAGTAAACAGTAGCTCTGTGCCTGTGAGAACTAATGTGAGAACTCCACATCTCGTGGCTTCACTTTTCCATCATAATTTAATAGTTCTTATTTGCAGGTTGTGCTGTTGAGTTCCCCATTTTTAAGTGAGAGCTGTGGATGGTGCTGAGAGGTCTGCGTGGTTCTGTTCTGGTTCATGGCTGTCATGGGTTTGCTGAACTGAGGAGTCTTTGTGCTGCTGTTGACTGCAAGGAGTCAGTAGCTACACCAAGTTTTGGAGGCTGTGTGTGTTTTCCTGCATTGCTGTGCTCTCTTAGATGGGTGTCTCTTGTCTGTATTCCTGCTCACCCTGAATTCTCACAAGCATTATCACCCAGGTCAGATGTCTATAGCTGGAGCTCCACATCTGCAGCGAGAGGGGGAAACTGCCAAATTTCCTGACTGCAGATGGGCTGGTGGCTGCCTCTGCTTAGCACCCTTCCCAGAACGTTCACTTGCTGACTGTGGGCAGCAGGAGCCCTGGTAGGGTTTGCCTGTTCCCCCTCCCAGGGCTGTGCAGCTCAGTCTGAGCTCTGGTGGGGTGCAGTGGCATGGACCAGCCATGGGCTGAGCAGCACAGGCTGCAGACAGTCTCCTATTTGAATACTTCAGGGGCTGCTCTTCCAAACAAAGTGTGTGTGCTCTTTCTTTTAGGCTAGCAGCATGCTGTCAGCATTAGTTTTAATCTGCGTTGGAGGAATTAGTATTTGGTTTGTTGCTTTGACTCATTGAAGAAAGTACTTTTGTAGCTTTGCTCTAGCTCAAGCAACACCCATCACAGGAGATGATGTTCTTCAGCACTGTGAGACACAAGAGAAATGTTTTTGCTTATTTTTCTAACCATCTGCAGTGATGTGTGTTTTCAAGGTGAATACCAATCATGCAAATGCCCAAATTTATATTTACTGAATTCTCCTTAAGACAGACAGAGAATTGTCTGACAGGATCAGGTAACAACCTATTTAAGAATACTGATGCCACCTTATTTTCATTCATAGACCACAAAAAACTTTTCAAAGGAAGTTAATGGCATATTTTATATAACACGCATATAGTAAATAAATAAAACAGTGAGAAAGGGAAGGGAAAGTGACCTTCCCTGAGGCCACCCAATAAATAACTTTGCAGCCTGGGAGAAGAGCTCCTGTCACTTGAGCTCCTTGCCAGAGATGTAAGATTGGAAATGTCAGAATTTGGAATAGAAGCCTCGGTTCAGCGCTTTATCCGGCAGCCAACGCAGGGGTCTCATTTCCAAGAGTGGAATTGAAAACATGCTCTGAGAGATAATCTAAATATTAACTATCGGTTTTCCTAAACTCTGAATTAATGAGTTTGAAAAAAAAAAAAAAAGGCTGTTGGAAAGCTTTTGAGATGGAAAGCATCCTGTGCTGCCCAACAGATGATTCCTTTAGGAAAAGAGTGAATAAATTCCTAATTTACTGGGAAGTGAATGTGAAGAAGAAGAAGTAGGTGTCAGGCAAGGCTGGAAAAAGGAACCGTGTGAATAACCACTCAAGGGAGAATATTGAGATGACCTTTCTTACTCTGGGTTCCTTTCTTAATGAAGGCAAAGTCTCTCTAAAGGGCAGCAAGTCTGAACTTCTGTGGATGGGGTTTGCCAGTCTGGAAATTGGTCTATATCTTCTATTACATGAGCCTCTCTGTGAATTGTAACCTTTAAATATTAAATACTGTTCAGGTCAAGATAGTCTAGTTTATGAGGTACAGTGAGAGGAAATACCTGCGTTTTATGAGTGCAATTTCCATCCAAATTCCAGGTTTGTTGCTCATGCCAAAGATGTACATAAAATCACTCTAACAATGAAAACATGAATCAAGGCTCATAAAGCAAACTTGAATTGTTAATGAAGTTTCTTTCAAGGGTTTGTTGCCACTAACAAATCAGTGTCATTGGCTTTTTTACAGCCCAGAGGACTGACTGTAGTAACAAAGAGCTGTTGCCAGTTTTAGTTCTGCAAGGTGAATCACTGTAGCTCCAAAGGGCTTTTGAGGAATAAGAGCATTCATTGGAATACCCTCCCTGGGCATTTTCTGCATTTCAGAACTATTGCAACATGCACAAATAGAATGGGAGCTTTCTGTGGCTGAACCAAAGCTGAGTTATATTCAGACTCAACAAAAATTCAGAGGTGCAAAAAACCACCATGAGAGGAGCAGGGCTTACAACTTGGGAGTATTTTGAATGAGTAAGGTTTGCAACTTCACAAAGTCTTTGAAGTAATGAAATATTTTTATAAATTCGGTTAGAGTTGAGCATATGGCTGTCAGATTAGTGGAAATGTTTAAATGGGAAACAAGATTCCAGTTTTCTTTCCTGAAGTGCCATTGAAAAGTAAAATTTAGTTGAAACAAGGGAAACAATTTTTGTCTTTAATGAGACTAAGACCTTAACTTGACAAGGGGAGGGGGCTGAAGAAAACTCTTCCAGTTCTAATGGTACCAAAAGAAATCAGAAACCTGGGGTCCACTTTTGGAAGTCTTTCCATGCAGCCTGTATGTGAGTGTGTGCATGGCAAACTGCCTCACTCGAGTCCATTAAGGGAAAATATACTTGAAAAATATAAACAGAGCATTTGAAAATGTTTGCTGGGAAAGGAGGTACAAATAGGTGGGAGAGGAAGAAGTGAGCGATATGTTATTAAGCTCTTGATGCACCTTGTGTTTTAACCATTGTGTTTCCATTAACTTCAGGGGGAGGGAAAAAAAAAAGTACAGAAACTGAGGTTCCTTCTTACTGCTCTGTCTCCAAGGGTCTGGTTATCCAACGTGTTATAAAATGTTCATAGAAGTTCGTAGATTTTCTGGCACTTACAGAGTGTCTGAGGGAGCTCTGCAGTCAAATGAACAGTGTTCCTGCTAAATCCATATGTATGTGACTTAATGCTTTTGAGCTGAGCAGAGCCTGTTAAATTTTGCTTTTAACAGAAAACAAACAAACAAATTGCTGATTTCCCCTGGAGAAAGCAAACTTTAACTACTACACAGGGAAGGAGCGTGACTCATGCAAATCTGAAAGAGGTGGAAAAGTTCTTGGGACACATGATAGAGCACTGATGTGCCTTGTTTAGGAGCATTCCTTGGCTTGGTGCTGTTGCTCTTGGCGTAGAGAACAGTCGTTTTCTGCAAAGCTCATTGCAAGGTCTGTTAAGTGGTTTGACAGCTGGAACAGAAGCAGTTGCCTGATCTGCATGTTAGAGGTGTGCTGCCTGAGTGTGCTTCCTCCAATTGATTCCTGATAGATGAATTAATACCTGATGTGACTGGAAACATCCCCATTGATCTGTGCACAGTTAGCTCTCCTGAGAAGTTTCCAATAAATGTTAGAGTTTGGCAAGGGTAAGATCCACATCTGCATCCTGCCCGAGGTACAATTGCTGTGTCTGTGGAAAGTGGGCAGCTACTTCAGCAACTCACTACATCAGTGCCTTTCTTTACCTCCAACTTGTGTGTAAAAGTTCCTCTGGACAGATGGTGCTGACAGGAGGAAAGTCTTACAGGAAGGAATTCAGTCATTTTTTAAGAAGCAAGAGAAGCAGCTGCAGTTCTGATGATTATTAAGGTAATTATGAAAGGGAATATTGTCAGCACTGAGTCACTTACTGCACCTCTGACAGAAATGGGGCTTCTCTTGTGCTTCAGATTAAGCCAGTGATGGCCAACGTCTGACCTGTGTTAGAACCAGGTGGTCACCAAGGTTTCTCACCTCTGGCTTTGACAGTTCACTCTTCCTGTAGACGTTTCAATTTGAAGTATTTGAACATTGTGCTTCTCACTCTGCCTTTGGGAGCTACACTCAGCTCACTGCCTACTGTGACAGCTGCTGCCAGGGCATCTTCTGTCTCTTGCTTGTCCAGCAGTGCAACAAGATCCTGCACAGTGCAATTGGTAAAGCAGAGCTAAGGCTTTTCAGGTTGTTAGTCTGTGATGTTCATGAGGGAAAATCAGTGATTTTCTCACATGGTGTCACACCATATGTTAATGTCAACCATAGTTTTAGAATCATAGTGTCATAGAATCATTAAGGTTGGAAAAGACCTCTCAAGATCAGCAAGTCCAGCAATCAACCCAACACTGCCTTGAACACTAAACCATGTCCTGAAATATTACATGTTTTTTGAACCCCTCCAGGGGTGGTGCCTGCACCACCTCCCTGGGCAGCCTGGGCCAATCCCTCACCACTCAGGCAGCAAAGAAATTCTTTCTAATATCCAACTGAAATCTCCCCTAGTACAACTGAAGTCCGTTCCCTCTTGTCCTGTTGCTGGTTACTTGGGAGAAGAAACCAACCCCCACCTCACTCCAGCCTCCTGTCAGGGAGCTGGAGAGAGCAATAAGGTCTCCTCTCAGCCTCCTCTTCTCCAGACCAAACCCCCCCAGGTCCCTCAGCCACTCTTCATTAGCCATGTTCCCCAGACCCTTTACCAGCTTTTGCCGGTTTTGTTGCCCTTCTCTGGTCCCGCTCCAGCCCCTCAAGGTCTTTCATATGCTGTGGCAGCCAAAACTGGACCCACTACTGGAGCTGTGGCCTCCTCAGTGGGCAGAATCCAAGGGCATGGTGGCATCCCTGCTCCTGATGGACACACTGCTTTTCCTCCAGGCCAGGATCAGTATTACATGAAATAAACAGTAACTGAGTGGGCGATGGTGGTATGGAAAGCAGTGGGAAAATGCAGATCTGATTGTTTAAAAAAAATGACCAGAAGTCTTTCTTCAAAGAATGAGCAGAAATGGAGAAGTATGCAGAGCAAAGCAGCAAATGCAGAGTGGAGTAAAGGAGTGTGTGTGACTGGCCGTGCCAGGTGGGGGTGGCACCAGGGGGAAGGGTCTTTCACCACTTGGTGAAGCCAGGTCTGGCAATCAGGAGGTGGACTTGTACCAGCCCAGGCTTACAAGTGCTGCAGTGGCTGTGGAACTGCAGTCAAAGTTCAGCCAGTTGTGACAGGCTGAAACTTTCTGCTTTGAGAGGTGTCTGTTGTTGAGAGCAAAGGTGAATTTTTAATGCTTATTTTCTTTGGTCTCAGCCACACTGATGTCCAGGCATATCTTTAGGATAAAAAAAAAATCCTCCTAAGATTTCTGGAAGGCATGGAAATATTCTGAGCATCACTTCAGAGACTGACTGAATGAGATGCCAGAAAAAATTATGTGGCTTTTTAAAAGAGTTCACAGGAACAGAGGAATGGGAAATCTCCCAGCTTGGACTCCTGTGATTTAACCCCTGTTGCCTCAGTCTTACAGACATGTGAGAATCACCTCAGGATGCAAAAACATTGATCTTCCAGTGATAGTGGTCCTTGGGTAGTATCCTGTCCTAGGCAGACCTTATTTTTTGAGTTTTGTTTGTAATAAAAACTCAAATTTTTTGTTGCAGAACTGCTAAGCTGGTGTTTGGTCAGTGATACCCAGTTCAGTTCCACCATGGCTCCTACTCTGTCAGCAGGAGGAAATGAAGCCCCATAATGAAACTGCCACTTGAACTGTGATTCAACAAATGCTGCTTAGTGTTCTTCTGCTTAATAAAAGGTACTAATGGAGCTCTCAGAAAAATATAGCTGTAGATTTGGTTTACTGAAAATCTACATGATGGTGATTTTTCCTGGTTTAATGTTTATGGGAAAAGCTTAGGCTCTCTGTGTCTATAAAACAACTCAAAAAGAAGGAGCGCCAAGGTAATGGTGGGTTTTGACATTTCTCCTTCACTACAGTATAAACTCCACTTAATCTCACTGAATTCTCTTCATTCTTACCTCCGTGGCTGATGGAAATGTGGAGTTCCAGGGTGGTGACAAAGCTTGGTGCTTCAGCTGGCCTTATCACCCCCTGGTGTTTGATCGTCGTTGCAGTCGCATCACAAAGTCTTCATTTTGTGTTTGATCGTTTTCATTTAGGGCCTTTATGACATCACACCTCTAAGCCTTGAGTCTCACCATGTGTAACTCCCCTGTGCACACACCCAAAGGGGAGCGAGCTATTTACATGGGCTTTAAGTCCTTTCTTTAGTGGGGTGCTGTCAAATAATATAAATAAGGCTGAATGCATGTGAGATGTCCCAGCCTGATCAGCCTGTGGTACAGAGCTCAGGAAATGAGTCCTGAAGTCCAGACTCATTCTCTATTCCATTGTTCTTGTGATAGGAGGCTGTTCTTGTGGTAGAAGGTTGTTTTTTTAGCACGTGCTGTGTGTGGCTTGGCTTAGGGGCAGGCAGTAGGGTGGTTGTAGTAGAGTAGTTGTTGCAGCTCCCTCCAGAAGCAGAGCCTCTGGGGGTGGGGCAGGGCCACTGTGTTACCACTGCTGCACCCAGTGCCCTGCCACAGAGAGCTACCTGAAGTGTCTTCTGGGACTGCTGGTGGGCTCGTGTTCAGAAACTGCTGGCCTGCTTGAGAAGAGACCATTTGATATCTGCTCTGCAGGCTGAATAGGGATTAGAGGCATTTAACTGCATCTTGTATCCTTCAGGTTTTATGACCAGATTCTTTTATTCTTTTTAATCTTCCCTGAATAAAAGAGTCGGGGGAAGGGAAGAGGAGAGGAAATGATCTTATTACAACTTCAGAAACTGTCTTTGTAACTGAGAAGGAGAAATTCCAGTGAAATGGGAATGAGACAATAAATTGTCTCCTCTTACCTGTTACTAACTCGCCGTTACTTTCATTAAACATTCACAGGCACAATTTCAGTTACTTAAATCAACATGATGACCTACTTTAAAAAAAAAAAACTCAGTTGGAAGAAAATACACCTGTAATGATGTTCAGTGATGGCTTTATAAACTTTGCAGAGTATGTAAAGCTGTTAATGTGCCTGTAAGGCTCCCACATCAGCAGCAAGGCCAACAGAATGCCAAGTGGTGTCTGTACTCTACATATCCTTGTTGTAGAGTGGGCTTAAAATACCTTTGCATCCAAGTTACAGTTAGGGAAAACAGAAAGAAGTCCCCACATCAAGTGTACCTAGGCACAGTATTCATTATAAACTATACACTTGGGGGAAATCATGTCCTCATTAGAACTGGTGATACATTTCTGTTATTTTTAGTTGGCCCAATAATTCAGACATTATTCTGGCTCTGAGAAAATTCCAGGTAGTTCAGTACCTGCAGTATCTTTACTGGTCATTGGGAATAATGCATGTAGTATTTTTCTCTTGCAAAAGACTGAGCTGTGTGATTCTAATCCAGAAGAGTATTTGGGTCAGGTAATTAACTTCAATGGTGTGAATCCTGCAATTTAGTTGATGCAGAGAATCCAGGAAACAAAGGAGCAAGCAAACAGTTACCAACTCATCCATCATCTGGTGATGAGAAGGTGAATAAGCTCAGGTCTGTCATAACATCCTGTATCTACACTGAAGTTCAGAAATTGTCTAGAGCACAATCTCACTTTAAATTTTATTTTATTTTGGCTTACAGGCAGGCTGATTTCATTATGACAACTGCTACTCTATAGAAGTATTAATAAACCCTGTTTCCTATGTGACAACATAAATTTTATCAGTCACCAGTAACAAGCATCATAAAAATAGTTTGCAGTAGTTCTTTCTTGGCAGCTTCATAATCCACACGGCAGAAATAAGACATTCTCTGGGGCTCCTTTTCATTGCTAATGTAGTGTATGAATGCAGAGCTTTTATTTTTAGTGTATCTTAGAATCTGGCAAAGGTATGATTTGGTATTATCACACTACAAGTGCTCTTTGTTCAGGTCTGCTCCGATTCCTGTAAAACACTAAATCTTGCCTTCCTAATGTGTGATCATACCCTGCTGTAATAAATGTTAAAAACAAATGAAAAAGAAAAATTAAAGTCTACTGTAGTTGAACTCCTGAGATGTATTGCAACAGCACTTTAACTTGCACTTCAGTCTTGCACAAATAGCTTTCTATTTTAGGTGCTTTGCATTTATGAAAAAAACACCCCAAAGTTCCATTTATATTGCAGATGCAAGACTACCAATATGCAGCTAGATTAGTTACTGTCATCTGTTTTTTATACTGCAAGCCCTGTTGGCAATCCATGTCAGTTACAAATTAAGTTGCATGGAGGTATAGTTCTCAATAGAAATCAATTTTCAGCACAAAATGCCTTATTTGCAGTTTTATGGCTTAAAACTACTTACATGAACTGATTTATTGTTTGCAGTTAGGAGAAAAGGCTATTGAGGGGATGACTGTCTGATTTAGACTTTTTTTAGTCTTTATTGGTGCTGTTTGCTTTCAAATATTAAATGTAAAATAATACTCAATGGAGGCTAATTTTATATTTAATAATTAGAGTATAGTAATCTGTTGGTGCATGGGAATTTGCATACTGTGCAAGATTTTGCTCAGTGAATGGCATGATGGTCTCAAATTATACAAGCTATATTTCAAGCTGCCAAAGAGTGGAAAAGGTGAAGACCAGGGGCTGCTGGAGGTGATGCAAACTGAATCTTAATGACTGTATTTATTTAGAAATAATGATGGCAGTGGTGCCATGGAACTATAATAAAAGGGTAGCTGGATTACTGCGTAGGCCAGGTCCTCTGTAGCCATAAACTAGTTTCAGTGAAGGGGTGTCACTTGGCTTCAGGTTAACATGAGGAGAAGCTTCTCTTCTGTGAGGGTGCCAGAGCCTGGAGCAGGCTACTCAGAGAGGCTGTGGAGTCTCCTTCTCTGGAGAGACTCCAAACCAGTCTGGATGTGATCCTGGGCATCCTGCTGTGGGTGAGCTGCTGGAGCAGGGGGGTTGAACGGGATGATCTCCAGAGGTCCCTTCCCACCCCACCACGCTGGGGTCCTAGGGTGTAAATGGTCTGTCTTACCTAGGGCTCAGCTCTAGTATTTTGTAGCCTGAGGTAAGAACCTATCTGAACAGAGCCTGTGCACGAGAATGCTGGAATGGAAGTAGTCCATGTCTACACTTCAAATGAATGTCTTGTTTGTGTTATTATTGGGGGTTTAATCCAAATTTCATTTGCAGAAAGAGAACTCCTCTCCCTTCAGTGATCTGTTCCTCATGCACAGAGTGAGAGCCCCAGGGCTGTAAGGCTGCACAGAGTTGCAGTGCAGGTGGGTTTTGCAGGGATGGACACACATTCCTTTGGGAAAGGAGTCCTGTCACCTCATGAACAGCTTCTGAAATTTGACCTCATGTTGCTGATACCAGTGTTTTGCTTGTGGTGTTTGGGTTATGTTCAGGTTTGGCATTTTATGCCTGCCTTCCCAGCAAGGATTAGTTCTGTTCCTGTTTCTGGTTTTATAGAGTAAATGTCTGGTTGTGTTACAGCCAGACATTACGTGAGATGCAGCTGAAAAGAATGGGGAAAATGTACCAAATGAAACCCAGACTGTCCTGACATAACTGCACAGGCTCAAAAATGAAGTGCTGTGATTGAAGAAGAGCAGCTGCCTGCAGCCATAAACTTGCAGGTTTTGGTAGGCTCGTGTTTGACTATTTCTCATATACCACAAGACTATCTGACTATCATGTGGTCACTCACAATCAATACAACATAAAAGATCTTTTTGCTTTCTTATGCTTTTAATTTCAAGGCTATTCATTACTGTCTTCCAGTGCTGCTTAATATCCATCTGTTCAAGTGGCTTTTCTTCTTAGAAGATGGAAATGAGAGACACCCCTATATCTTGATTAAAATCTCTTTTTTTTTTTTTTCTTTTTAACTACCTCTCTGCATTTAATAATTCTTACTCTGAAGCATCGATTCCATAATATTGTGGAAATGTACTTTAAAATCACTGCTTCATCATTCTTCTTGCTCTAGTATACAAACTCATTTCTGTGCACCCAATGAAGACTTCATCCTCTCTGTAATCCAGCCAGGTGACCCTAGTGTGGTAGGAGAATTTACACCTGCAGTAATTCCTTTAGAAAACCTCCTGATGGGACAGAGTTATGGAGCATTGTTGCAGGAGATGCTGTGAACTGAACGTTTCATGGGACATGATCATGATATGTGGTGTCAACGTTCTGAAGCTGATGAGGGTAGGAGGGATGGCTTACTGATCAAGCTGGTAAGGTTATTAGTGTTATTTTCACCAGTGACACCTACAATCCACTGTGCCAGGCCATGAACCCGTTCCCTGAGGTGCCGTGCAGAGACAGAGAGGTGGCTCTTGTTGAATACAACCCAAGGAGCAGTGTTGGTGCTCACCACCACCCCAGCAGCAGGAGAACAACATACCTTTGAAGAAAACAAACTCTGTCATCTGCTGTGTGCGTGGGTCCAACCCAGAGGCAAAACCAGAGGGTTTTTCCTTACCACAAAGCACATGAAGCTGAAGTGTAGGAGTAGCGTGTGTTGCAGTGAGTGATGCCACGGAGGGAAAATCCAAGGCGTTAAACAAAAGGCCACTCAGTAAGTAGACTGTTGTCAAGCTTACATGACTGTGGGTCCTTGCAGCAGGGCCATCTGTGTGGGAGGAAGGAAGCTGAGGAGACATTTCAGAACACTTTGGGATGAGTGCAGTGAGTGGCTTGTCCTGTCCCTGCGGGCTGCCCGCCCCTCCTGCGCTCGGGGCTGGAAGGAGAGTGGAGCCCCACGGCAGCACACAGAACTGGCAGGCACTCAGCTTTCTCTCACACTTTAGTTAAGTTTGTCAGCCTGTGAGATTTGCTTTTTGTTGTTTATAAGCTCTGTTTTTCTCTCTTTCATTACTTGCATTTTATTTTCTGCAAAGATAATGTGCCTCAAAGTAAGACACAAAAGGAGGCTGGTGATAGACAAGCTGCTTTTTATTATCTTCAGGGAATTACTGTCATTTGCTAAATATGTGACCTGCTCTCTTTGCATCCTGGGGAAGAATGTGTAGTGCAGCTGGGAATCAAAATAAAGTTGCCTTGACAAAACCAAGCTGGTATAGTAGCTGCAAGTTCTGTGTTTGCTCCCCTATATTCCTCCATCAAAACAACCACAACTTGTGCCTTGGTGCTTACTGGGAATGTGGGACAACTGCCACCAAGTGCAGTTGATGTGCTGGGTCTTCATTAGTTTAAAAACATCTTGGAATATTCTGTGTTCTGTTGATTTTTATCCATCAGGAATCTTGCATCCACAGTTTTGTTTTTTTTTTTCTCCATCTATTTATCTCCATGAAGTCAGGAAGTATCTCCTGAAGGATCTGTATGTTGTCTTAAAAATAGTGTGGCCAGCAGGACCAGGGCAGGGATCATCCTCTGTACTCGGCACTGGTGAGGCTGCACCTCAGATCCTGGGCTTGCTTTTTGGCCCCTTGCTCCAGGAAGGATCTTGAGGGGCTGGAGTGTGGCCAGAGAAGGGTAACGAAGCTGGGGAATGGTCTAGAGCCCAAATGTGGTGAGGAGCAGCTGAGGGACCTGGGGCAAATTAGGCTCAGGGGAGACCTTCTTGGAGCTGGGTGAGGGTTGGTCTCTTCTCCCAAGGAACAAGTGACAGGACAAGAGAAAATGGCCTCAAGTTGTGCCAAGGGAGGTTTAGGTTGGCGCTAAGGAACAATTTCTTCCCCTGGAGGGTTGCCCAGGGCTGTGCCAGGCTGCCCAGGGCAGTGTTGGAGTCCCCATCCCTGGAGGGGTTTCCAAGCCGTGGAGATGTGGTGCTGTCCCTACAGTTGTAGGCACAGAACAGTCTGGATTTTCAAAGTATTAATAATCTGAATCTAAACCAGGAGGAAGGAAATGGATATAGACGGATGGAGTTGAAGGCAACTGTGGAAACGAGTGTTAGGAGAGGCTTTGAAGGGACAGTCTCAAGTATCCCTGGATAAGCAGATCAGCTTGTCTGTGTCAGAAAGGGCAGATGCTCTTTGCCCTTGGCTGCTCACTGCACCCACAGAAGTCACTCTGGCATTTGAACTTGCTGCAGGCTCTCCTGGCAGACCATCATCTTCACCTCACTGGTAGATTGTTGAGCCCAATGCAAATGGGGGAGGCCACCAGGAAGACATCACTATTTGCTCCTCTAAGCTTGCTCCTTTAAATCTATCTACAGTTGGTATTTCCTGAGATTGCCTCTGAGAATTACTGGGGTCATTCTGTGGGATTTTGACTCATTTAAACCCCTCCCTGGAGTCCATATCCTTCAGGAAGAGGTGAGCCTGAGGTGTTGTATCTTGACCTGAACTTCGCCATAACCAAATGTACACTGTACATGCAGGGCTGCAGGAGAGGATCATTTAAACCCTGGATTTAAAATTCTATCCAGTTTAATCTTTTTCACAATGTTTAATTTTTGACATGTTGAACTTTTTTTCTTGCCAACAGACTGATGTTGCTTTCTGGTCATGAAGTTGTTGGATACTGGCAGATCATCCTTTCTGATGGTGATGTTCTTGTACTTCTCAGCTTTCATTTCCCTAAGCAGGAAAGGCATCAGAAGATCCCTTTTCAGTCTCCCTGACTGGAGGGAGGGACATGGGTTTATTGTCTGAGTACCTTGTGAGGATTCTTTCTCCTTTCCCAGGTCATGTGCAGTAATTGCTCTGCTTCAGACCTCTTACCCTAAGGATTACTTAATTTTATTCTCTTGCCAAAATAGCAAACTGAATGTCATTTTTCTCAGCCTTATTTACAGTAAGCTCCCTTTATTCAACACAGAGGCAGGAAGGGATTCTTAAAGTGCACATAGATCACATTTATGTTCACTTAATTCCCCTTTACACTGCCAGAATGATGTAAATCAACCTTAGAATAGACGACAATCAGACACTCTCTGTCAAAGGCCTTGCAGTGGCAGCTGCAGTAAAGCTAATTCATTTAGCCTTCCTTAATAGTAGGTCACTCATTATTTACACAGTTTACAAGTCATTTGAATTTATGTTTTATTAGCACCGGAGCCAGAAAGATGTTGCCAGGAGAAACATTTCCATCTATTTAGATGTGCCCCTGTTTACTCAAGGCGACACTTGATAATCTTTGTTTTTTGCTATTTGTACCTGCCACATTTGAGTGAAATTCTGAGGGTAGGAGGGACCTTACAAAGCTTCTAGGAAGTTCTTGTTGACCTAAATGAAACAGCTTTGAGAGATCCCTGTGAATAATATTTTTTATGCATTCCTTGAACTGTCAACCTCAACTCCTTTGCCAAGAACCAAGCCAGGTGCCATCCTGAATGTAGGTCCCATTTAATCCTTCTCAAGAAGTTCCATTGGCCCATCAATCTCATCTGTCAAAAGCTGCCTGTTCCAGAAGGAATGTAAGACATAGATGCTTGTCTCCTGGGAGGATGATCTCTTCAACTAAACCACCAAATATTGCTGGCTGTGGTAGTGAGCTGAACAGAAGTGCCCCTGGGAGATGTCTCTCAAGTGTGTCTGTACTGAACAGGAATTTTAGTATTTACTGCAGCTGTAGCATTAAGCAGTGTGAGTACACAGTCTAGAAGAAACAGCTAAGAAACATCACTGGCAAGGGCTTCTGTTAAGAGCTTACTCTGCATTGGTGTAAAACGTGTCCCCCCTGTCCTCAGTTCTCTAGCAGTCTGTGAAATGAAGAGTGTTATTTTCTTTAATATTAGTTAATAAGATTTCAAGATCCTGAATAGCTCATTCCAGGTGCAAATGATTTTAGTGTCCAATTACAGAGCATGCGAGTGCTAGGAGAGCAGAGTATGAGGAGGAGGAGTGGAAAAGGACAAAAGGAAAGAGATGCTCTCATCAGGATTGTGCAATGTACCTTCTGTGTATCAGTTCTGCAAAAGTAAGGGATCATTAACTAGACTTTTTCCCAAACCTCGTACTGTTAGCAATTCTATTAATAATAAGCACTCCTCTATTAAGCAAACTACCCAATTATTAATCCATTAGCAATTTTACTGCAGAAAAACTCATTGTAGTGTCTGTTCAGAAGGCACATTCTTGACAGACTGTTTTTTTCTGGGGGGGAGGAGGGGGTAGTTTTGTCTACTTATGATTTAAAAGCTTGGCTTCCTAAACTTAATGAAGAATTAATGAGTTACGTTATTCCATAGTACTCTAGCAAAATCTGCTCACAAATTAACTGAACCTCCTGTTCCCTGCCTTGAAAGCTTCTCATGGTGTGCTCAAGCTTTCTACCAATTGCTCTCCTTTTTTGTTAGGAGCAGCAAGATTATGTAAGAAAATGGCAGCAATTATGATATTAACATGATGGGAACAATTAGTACAGCAAAATCCAAGTTTTAATTGAAATGCACTCATGTCTTTTTAGAAGGTCTTTGTTGTATCTCAGTTTCCCTTCTGGCTGTTAGAATGTTCTGCTGTGAGTGGGGGTGAAAGCCAAGTGAAAGCTTTCAGGCTTACAGGACTGCAACGGAAAAAAATAGAAAACCAGCCTTGCAGCTCCAGTCCCTGACAAGGGCTCAGTTGCAGTTCTCATTGATTATTTTCCTTTGAACCATTTTGGAAAGGAGGATTAGGTGTTTAAGGGGAAGGACATCATGGAAGCTGTAATTTGTCCTTGGAAGAAACCCTTGGAAACCAAAAGTTGGGTTGTGGAGACTTGGGTGCTTGGAAATTTTCAGACAAAACTAAACCCAAAACTATGTTCACATCCGCTTGGCTGAGAGAAGTACAGATTGTGTTCCCCACTCTCCCTGTTTGCTTTTCCCATCTTCGGACAAGGTAATTGATGGCTTAGTAGCACTGTTTTCCACAAAGGAGCATTATAAATATTTCCTTACAACTCAGGGGGCTGTTATGTGTAAACAGTGTGTGGTACAGGAGGCTGGTAGTAGGATATAAGCTTGCTGTCCAACTTTATTAAAGCTTGTATTTAATTTTGTTGGAGCAAATAGCTATATTTGATTTGAAAACTTTCCTTAGGTAAAAAGGGAACTGGAGAATTTTTCTTTTTTTTTTTTTTCTTGAGATCTATTTATGCCCTTTCCCAGAAAAGAGAATCCATTTCTCGTAACTGATTAGAGCATTCTCCATTTCAGTTCCTTGGCTCTTTGCACTGCTGTTCTTACTTGCTGCCATGAATACCTAATCCCCAACGAGAGTCAGAGGAGCCCTGTCTGCAGGGATCAGCAACTGCCTGGCAGGGCTGGAGGGACGTGGGCTCCTGGCTGGGGCTGTTATCCACAGCCTGTCCCCTTTGCCCACCAGTCCCTCGGGCACCGGGGCGAGGGCAGCGCTCCCTCCTCGCTCCAGCCTTCTCTCTGTTACATCACTAATGTCCTGAGCTCTGGCACACGGCTGATCTGTGGTGGACACTTTAAAACTCCCTAGGAAAGTCGGGAGCTGTTTTGAGGAGAAAGCAGAGTATTAACTCGAAGATGCTAAACTAAAAGAGTCCAACAGTGAGTGCCCATGTTTGGGAATTTCTCTAATTAAAGAGTGCTGAAGGAACTGCTTGGGTCCAAACACACTTAGTCCCTTGTGACTTACCTGCTGTCATATGCTACAGGAACACAGATTTATAGGATCATAGAGTTGGTTAGGCTGGAAGAGACCTTTAAAGTCATGGAGTCCAACCAGACTTTAACCCAGCACTGCCAGGTCCCCACTGACCCGTGTCCCTCAGCACCATCTCCAGGGCTTGGAAACCCCTCCAGGGATGGGGACCCCACCACTTGCCTGAGCAGCCTCTTCCAGTGCTAGGAGTACAGTTTTAGAGCTAGGAGTACAGTTCTCATAAGAGTACAATTCCCATTTTTTACCTGGAGTAAGTATGTAGCAGCCTCTGTGCAACTCGGTGACATTTCTGGGGAATGAGTGTGGCTTGGGGAGTTACATACTGTACTTAGTTGTTTTGGAAAACAAGAATTTTCTTTCTGGATCAATGCCTTGCTGAGCACTACAGTGTCTGAAAACCCATGGCAAGTTGGTTTCTAAGCCTTTCTCTTCCCATCCCACTGGAAAGTTGTTCCTCCTTGGTTTTGATTTTAGTGCTGGATCATTCTGGGAGACCTGAGGGACATTGTGCATCCAAAGCATTTGGCTGATTTCAGTACTGTTCAAGAGTGTTTCCAGCAGCCTTCAGTAAGAGACAGAGAGATGTGTGTGGAGAATGATTAGATGCATGTTCTATAATTGCAATTTACCTACTGAATTTTTAAAGAACCTGCAGTAGAGCAAATTACAGGCATTTTATCTGTAACTCTAGATTTTGATTAACCAAGAAAATGATGGGTTTTTTTCTTATTCTAAGAGCTAAGACTAACAGATTATTCTGCACTTAAACACCACTGACTCATTTAGGAGGTGAGGTGCACTGTTATGTCCTTTGCTTCACTGTCTGAACTAGTTTTTTTGAGAGGTGTAATTGTTTTCAAGGAATTTCATTTCCTCGTGTTATTAGTCACAGGTAAATGGAATTAACACCTGTATTATCTTTAATAATGTGCAAGCAACAATTGCACTAAAATACTTCTCAGTAGAAGACTCCAAACAGTCCACAATAAATAGCCCATGGAAAG
>NW_008627606.1:51509-68155 GCF_000691845.1 Merops nubicus
GAAACGGAAATTGTCCTGTGGAAATGAATTCATCCTTTACATGAGCAGCAAAGCAGAAAAAGGACAATGATTTGTTTGGATATTTGTCACTCCTTATCCAGTATGCATGATTCTGTCTAAATTGATGTGTAGGACAATGGTAAGATTTTAATCAACAAATTATAGCTAGTCAATTATAAAACTAATAGAAGTAGAACTGTTTTTCAGTTCATACACCAAACCCAAGTTAGTGTAAAGAAGTTCATCCTTTCATATGGTAAAAACAAGCCTCTTTTTCCTCTTCCCACTGAAAATCTGACTTTATAAGTGCTTAAAACTTCTTTTTTAAAAGTGATTTTTTTCACATCTTTCCTTCCTTACCTTTCCTGCAGTCCTTTGAATAGTGGCACAGTAATCACCTATGGTCTTCTAAATAAAGACTTGGAGGAGGAAATTCCATTTTCTTTATCTGGATGCTAAAATCCCATAAACATAACACTTATTTTTATTATGCTTGTGTTAGCTCACCTCAGAAAGTGAGACTGGCAGGGGCTTTTGGCAGCACAAGCTGAATCTCTAGACCTTCTTTCCCTGGGAAGTTCCTGGGATTTAGCTGAGTGCTTGCTGTTTGTGCCTACGAGAGGATGTCCCAAACGCTCGAGCAGATGATCTCGAAGCATCCCACGTGTCTAACAAGGAATTGCAGTCACTGAATCTCTGCAGTGTTTGTCTAGAGAAGAAAAACACCCCATTGCTATACCATAATCTGCTCCCGAGGCAATCTGCCCCAAACCACTGGGTCTGTGCTTCACAGCGGGGCTGTATCACCTCCAGTCCCTGCGTCGTTAGCCCCTTGGCACAGGGTGATGTCTGACCTGGGGGATCAATGCAGACCCTGGGCTCTGGGGGCCAGTCGTGCAGAGCTAAAAGGTGCTGAGAAACAAGTGAGGACATGGCTCTGCACTAGGAGAGGCACAGCTTGAAATCCAGTTTAGAAAGGCCAACAAGTTCCTGGTTGCCTGCCCCCAGCAGGAGCGTGGCTCCCCACTGTAGGTGTCTGACACAGTGAGTTGAGCTGCAGCACAGGGTGCAAGTTGCCAAAACTGAGCAAACTGGTGGGGATTTACTGGTGTGTGAGGCAGAGGCTCCCACGCCTGATTTGATCAACAATCTCTGTGGGACTTGACAGAGAGCAGGAGCTTTGCCAGAAGACCACGAGCTGGATTCTGTCTGAGGTCCTGCTGACTCTCTGCTGTGTGCTGTCATTCCAGGTACAGCATCTTTGCCTAAAAAAAAAAAAACTGAGGATGCGTGAAACTCTTAAAATGGCAGCACAGCAAACTTGTGCTGCAATTTACTTTGATTAATGGGTAGCTGAAGGGAAAGTATTTTTGCAGAAAATTTACAAATTGAAAAGTGTTTGTTTCAGAACATCAAAAACGCATTACAGCATTGTCTGGAATTGATGGGTCCCATTGATCATCCTCGTCTGGACAGAAAATGAAATGAAAAAAAAACCTGAGCCATTTCTTTACAATCACACATGGGCATAATCACAAGCATGTTTCATTTTCAGACTGTTTGACTCTTCATGTTTGAAAGATATAATGTCATGTACAGAACTTAGAAATTGTAGCTGGTAAGGGGAGTTATGATTCGACAGCTGCTGACTCCAAACATTTAATTAAAAAGTCAAGGCAGAAAAGTAGTAATTTGTCAGTATTATAAAAGGATTTGTCTTATAGTTAGAGGCATTTAGAGGTCAGAGATCCTAACCTTGCTGAATAAAAAGGGGCTTGGTTTAGTGATCACTGATTCAACATTATTTAAATGTTCAGCTGAAAAAAAAATAATGGAATGTAATGGTACATAAATTCTCCAAGGAGAAAATAAAGTCTGTATGTATGTCTATATTTTATATCCTGAATGTTCTGCAGTTGGACAAGGACATGGATGAAGTTATCTTATGCTGGTGGCAGTGGAACATAGATTAAGAGCCCAGTAGCAATTAGGAATTGGCTGGTGCCAGCAGAATGTTCTAGCCTGCGGGTCCCCCGTGGATGTGCTGCCCACACGTGTAACTGCTTTAATTTTGGAGAGGATAGCTTGATAGCTTCTGCTCCTCGACCCCACCTCACAGCTCTGCTCTGAGTGCTTGCCAAAGGAGGGTCTGAGTCTCTTTGGGGTTTTGTTTTGCTCGGATGTTGCACGTATATAGATGGAAAGTATTTTTTTGTATTTAAAAAGCTCTTCAGTACTCTAATTAGTCACAGTTTAATGAAGCAGTTTTTTGAAGGAGACAGAATTGGGGAGGGATGGCAGGAGATGGAGTCTTGGCTTTTGGCATTTGGCAAAAAAATTCTTAGTGCCTTTGCAGAGCTGTTTCCCCTGCTTTAACCTGGTGTGTGTGCTCCAGAGTTCCCACCTCTGCTGTTTGGAATAAACTTCATTAGGCCTTTATTTTATAGTGTGTACACTTGGACCTTGTCTCATGATTTTGAGGTGGTAGAGATGATTGCAGCATGTCAGGCTAGAAAAATAATTCTTTGTGCACTAATTAGACAGTCCCCAAAAATGTTTCTTCTTTGAGTGATGATTTTCAAAATGGTTATCCCTTATTTGGAGTTTTTGACCTTATCAATTTTGTTATGCTAAGGTAAGATGACTGCCTCTTGAGTTCAGTGTCCTGATGCCCCAAATGTTTTAAAATATTATTTTTCTGCTGCAGTTATCAATTTCTCACATGATTTCAGTGAAAGCAGTGGGTCTGCATAGGCTGTCTTCACTTTTGTTGATATTCTGTCAGAAGAACACTGGCCAGCTCCATTTTGACCCCAGGGACACTGTTCTGATAACACTGGAAGTGTTCCTATGAAGTGAACCTCCACCAAAGTGTTCATGTTAGAAAAGATTTTTCAACTTGTGTAATTAATTCCAGTGTTGTTCAGTTTTCCTTTGTTCACCAGTTTGGCTGCAAGGTCACAACTAAGGCAACAAATTGCACGTTCCCACTGCTCAAAATAGTCATGGCAACAAATAATTATGAGCAACTGGTAATTGGGGGTACATCTAAGAAATTGTGTTGAGCCATTTTGGATGACAGGAAATGCTTAAAAATGAAATCTTTCTATGGATAATGTATTAATACAGGAAGATGGAATTAGAAAAATAAGGCTGAAATGTCTGAGGATGCCTAAATTGGTGTTTAGATCCCCCCGATATTCAGTACAAGATCAACACCTTTTCACGTCCCACTCTTTGCCTTTAAGAAGATCCCATTGCTTAAGTTTGTGGTATTTCTGCTTTGTCCATGTCTGCTTTTAGAACTGCTCCCATAAATAAACCATTGGCTACAAGAAATTATGCTTCAGAAGGCTTAAATTCTCATAAACCATCAATCATGCATTTCACAGACACGGGGAGACAGCAATATACTCACACTGGAATTTGTTAAATGAATTATGAAGCTTAACTTACTGGAGAACTTTGGTATACACATTGAAAAGCAGAGTGTTATTTTTAATATTGCATCACTCTCTTGTGTAAGTTCCTTAACTGCTCTAGCAAGTGTCCTGTGGCTTAACTTGGTGGAGAACTTTGGTATCTTCAGCAAAAGTATACACATTAAAAAGTAGAATGTTATTTTTAATATTGCATCACTCTCTTGTGTAAGTTCCTTAACTGCTCTAGCAAGTGTCCTGTGCCAATTAGAAACATTTTTTTCCTACAGTTACAGTCGTTTGAGCTGCTCTGGTCAGTAGCTTGCTGTTGATTCTTCTTCAGGATGAGGAATTTTCAGGCTGGAGTGTCAAAAAACTCTTGAGTCTTTTCTGACAATCTTTCTTCTCTGCAAGTCGGCCAGTGCACCTTGTCACTTGTGTGAGCAGGGCAAGGGACTTTTCCTTGGTGGGATTTTTGCTCTTCCTCTAAAACAGTGCAGAATCGGGCCTGGGAGGAGTGATCTCTTAAAGTTAAGCATGTGCTTAAGTGCTTTGCTGGATCACTGCCTTGACCTATTGATGTTCTCAGTGTAATCTGCAGGAGCTGTAATTGCCTGCCCACGTTTTTGGTGGCTGCACAGCATTAATTCACCACGGAGTGTCCTCCTCCTGGAGCTGGTGCATCACCACTACCCCTCCAAAACCCTCCCGAATGCTCTGACGGTTACTGCAGAGTAAGGTGTCTTGTTTGATGGGGAATCAAATCCCTTGGAACTCTTTCTGTGGCCAGGAATATCTCCAGTGGCAAAGGAATGAGTGGAAAGTTTTATGGGTCAGGTTCACCATCCTTTTCAGGATGAATCAGTACAGCCTTTTGCTAGGGAGGCTGTAGAGAGCACAGGTAGTGAACCTGAGTCTCTTCACTTCGATTTCTTAAAGGTTGTGGACTGGGTTTTTTTTTTTTCTTTTTTTTTAAACACTTAGTCTAGCTATTAATAAAAAGAACATTCCAACTCTTGCCTTGGGACAGAGCAGGTGATGAATCACTCCCCAGTGAGTATGAGATCATGCTCAAACAGCAAGAGGTGTCAGGACACACCAGTGTTGGTCAGGCACCAGCTCAGGGCACAGAGCTCTGCAGGAGGAAGGATCCCTGAGTTACACACACACCAAAAACCACCCAGCTCCTGAACATCACCAGGCTCAAAGCTGGCTCTACACACGTAGCATTCCCACCATCTGAATGCTGCAGGTTTTCCTGCAAGGAGATTGTCAGTCTGAGTTCTTTTGCATTTCATGCAGGTATTTGTACTGTTGCACTGTTTTCAAAGCATGACACTAACACTGTCCTGGAAGTTTGGTACCTGTGGAGATCCTGGTAGGATCCAGTCCAGCAGCTGCCTTTTCTTTAATACAGGAGCTCTAGACATCTAATGACAACAATAAAGCTTTAAAGAATTTTAGATTTTACCAGAGGAATGTGAACACTGGCTTAAGCAATTTACCTGGAGTCAGTTGAATCGATCTCATGTGAAATAGAAGTAGAATGGGTTGTTCTATAACTTTGACATTCCTTTCAGAGCTGCAGTGGGTGTCTCATTAACATCTAATGGTGAAAGGAGGTACCGTGCTGGGTAAGTAAACAGGGCACTGACGTCCTGCTAGCAAACAAATCACATGCTAATCAGAAATTGTTGGCATTTTATGAAAGAAACTTACTTAAAATTAAGAATCGTTGTAAGGCAGTTGCAGGCAGCAGTGTTTGAACTGAAGCAGCTCTTCCATTTCTCTGTATTCTGTACCAAAACCAGGCTTTCAGAAGGGGAAATTGCACACTTCTTGGGGAAACATAATTATCAGAAGAATTTCCATTACCAAATAAAATTGTAATCAGTCATCCTGACAGCATGGTATTTCCCTTTAGTCAGGACCCAGAGTAAGAGCTGTAGGAGAGTCGAGTATTTCTGGACAGCTTTTCCTGCACTTCCTCCAGTATTTGGGGGCATTTTGACGGTGTATCGATTAGGACCAGTGACAGTGGCCTCTCCCTAGAAGCAGTGATGGACACAGCAAAGTGTTTTCTGGTCAGGTTTTTGTTGTTGCTTTTCTTTTAGGTTTTTTCCTTTCCTTTTTTTTTTTTTTTTTTTTTTTTTTTTCCCAGCCTGGGTGCAGGCAGTACCTGTCCAGGGGTGTTCTCCTCTGCACACTGAGATTTTCTTGCTCTAAGGAAACCAACCATAGCTATGAAGGATGAAGGAAAGGAGGAGAATCTACTGGTTGTGTCTTTCAGGAGCAGCTGAGGGAACTGGGGTTGTTTGTCTGGAGAAGAGGAGGCTGAGGGGAGACCTGGCTCTCTACAACTCCCTGAAAGGAGGCTGGAGTGAGGTGAGGTTGGTCTCCTCTCCCAATTAACTAGCGACAGGACGAGAGGCAATGGGCTCAAGCTGTGCTGGGGAGATTTGGATTGGATATTGGGAAGAGTTTCTTTCCTGGCAGAGTGGTGAGACGTTGGCCCAGGCTGCCCAGGGAGGTGCTGGAGTCCCCAGCCCTGGAGGGGTTCAGAAAATGTGTGGATGTGGTATTTTAGGACATGGTTTAGTAGTCATGGTAGTGTTGGGTTGATGGTTGGACTTGATGATCTTAGAGGTCCTTTCCAACCTTTATAATTCTATGTAATGTCTGAATATAACAATCTATTATTTTCTTTAGACTGCTATTAAGTTTAATTTCAGAATTCACTGTACTTTTCAAATATCAGGCGTATTTCACAGTGGTATATGCTAAGGAAGGGTTGAAAAATCTCAACAAACAAAAGCAAGTCTCCTAGAGAAAATTATGGAGGGGGGGGAGACATCAGGAAAAGAAATGGAGTGGGCTTGATGTTTCCTGGAATGAAAAGAAAATGCAGCAGAAACTGGATGAAGCAATTTCAGCTTTGGTTTTGAGATTAAGGAGCCCATATGGGTAACCCGTTACATTCAGCTGCTGCTGCTGTGTCAGCCAGTTTTCTGCTTGCTGTGCTTGAGTTGAGGTTTCCCATTCAAAGAAATATACTTCCAACTTCCCTGGCAATTTCTTGGAATTAATAGCCAACTTGGTAAATCTTTTGTGGAGGGAGGCACAGTGTGTGCAGCTGTGTTCAGGTAATCCCTTGCTGCGCTGCAGTTCTTGGTGGGTTTGCTTGCTTGATTTTTTTTTCTTCTTAATGGAAAGAAAGAAGCTCTTAATTTTAAAAAAAGGGGATTAATACTTACTTACAGGAAGCAGCTTCCTTAAAAATGAATATTCATAATGTGCTTATCCATAGAAACTAAGAAATTGGAGAATCTTTTGTTTAGGAAGCCTTCCCCATAGTATTTAGTATAGAAAGAAGAAAGGGCTCTAGGTGTTGGACTGTTTGGGCTTTATTTTGGTGTTCAAACCCTGATTGGGAAGCATGGAAATTAACTCCCTGGTTATTGCCATGAATCCACAATGTTTGCTGTACACATTAGATGCTCAGCTGAGGGGCTGGAGTCCCAAAAAGGGGAGGCAGGTGCAGAAGTGGCTGAGCTCTCAGACTGGCAGTCGGGAGGCTTGGATATGTCCCTGCTTCCATCAGCTGCTTTCTGTGTGACCTTGGCATGTTAATTCATCTGTTTCTCCAGACTGTCTGTTAAAATATCAATGTATATATTAGACCAGCAGCTGCTCATGTCAGCATGGACAGTGCTTACTGAACTGGAGGCTAGATGGTGCTTGGGACCTCCAGCCACCACTGTTTGGAAGTTTCCTATGGTAGTTCTGAGAATGACTTCTGCCCTCATAGCTTCTGCTGGGAAAGGCAAAATCTGCACTTAGCTCCTACGAGGCAAAATTCTTAAGGAATCCTAAGTGCCACTCTTCCTTATTGGAGGGTTGTCTCTGGGGAACACAGTTTTCCAAATGCTCAGCCAGTAGAAACTTGTTTGTTGCCCAGTAAAGTCTTGAACTGCATCAGTTTACACCAGCTCATGCTTTGGCCCCAAACTTGTTCTTCTGAGACTAAGAAGCTGAGAAGACACTAGTATGGACAAGCTTTCTTTGCTTCTACTTGCCAGCTTCTTATTTCTGTTTCCTTCATCTGCCAGTGAATTGGGAAATGTTCCTCCAGGCAGAGGTGGTGCTGTACTGTATTTTGTTGTTTATTGTGGGATAAGGAGGCAGAAAAATGAATGTTTGATAGTGTCATTTCCTACCACCATGTCTGAAAAGGGAGAAGAGGTCCATCCTCTGCCCTAATGAAACTGAAGACAAATACATGGTGTCTTGTCTTCTAATCTGGAGTTTTTGTATGTAGCCAACTGGTAGCATATATATAGAAATGGTATAAAATTTTCAAAGCTTGAGGAGGAAAATGCTAGAAGGTGAAATTCATCCAGTGTTAGGAGGATATACTGTAGATTTGCTGAGTGTAACAACATTGATGTATTTTTTAGAGGTCTGGAAACCTTCTGAACATTTAGAATGAGGAAAAATACAAATAATAATGTCTATAAATAGACGTAAAACTTTAGTTAGTTTAAAAAAATAAAAAGCCATAATCCACTTATCATTCCCATCTGATGAACAGCAATAACTCCAGGAAACCTTTCCCATTCAGCCCTGTTTAGAGTGGAGTTGGCTGTGGTGCTTCTGTCCCTCTCCCAGCCCTGCAGCTCCTCCAGGGCATCCTGAGCACTCAGCAGTGTACCTTGGCAAAGCCTGGCTGGTTTCAGTGCTGAAGATATTTGCCCTAGGAAGCCACTAGGCAGAAGTACATATTTTACAGCTCATAAACCGAGGGATTGTGTGGCTCCAAGGACTGATAACAGGCTGCAGCCCCATTCATCCTCCCAGCACTGGCTGGAGTTTTGCCCAGGCACGGCCAGGGCACAGTGCACTGGCAGGCACAGTGTGAGGAGCCTGGGACCAGTGGTGGTCGTGCTGTACCTGCTTTGCACATAAACACCACGGATTTCCCACTCCACCAGCTCCACACCTTCAGCAGCTGCACACAGGAAATAACCTGGGAGTTGTCTGCATTTTACAGGCATTGGGACTTCAGTAAGAGCCAGAAGTTTTGGATGCAGCTCTGGATTTTGAGCAAACAGCATGTGCAGCACAGTCTGGGGAGAGGATGCTGCCTGTGTGGAGGATCTTTATACCGAGGGGGGAGCTGACTTGGTCACGAGATCCCCTTGGTCACACAAAATGCCACAGTTAAACTGGTGCTTGTGAGAAGATTCTGTACTAATGGGCTAATGTGAATATTTCTGAGCTGAGGAGGAAAGCAGGGATGAGTGTGAGCACGGGGTAGGTTTACTCACTGCTTTCTCTAGCTGCAGATGTGTTGGCCGAAGGGATTAAGGTCCCTTACACAGCTCCAGGATCTCCTGCCATTTTCCTACCTGAGATTGGTCAAGTGCCTGCTGTTCAGCTGCTCTTTCTTTGAACCTGTTCCAGTCCAAATGAGCTGGATTAGCTGAATGAGGTTTAAATGCTAGGTTTGTTAGTCCAGATACTTGAGTGGAACAGGCCTCGTGTGTTGCAGAAATGTAGAATCAGTGGGGTTTGAGGAGTGGGAAGTGATGGGTGGCTGGAGGAAGCTGGGATCAATAAGCACAGAGTCACAGTTTCCACCCAACTGTACTCCTGGGAGAGGGCAAATGCTCAGGTCTGGGAGCAGCTGCTCAGCACTATCTGAGACATTTCTTGCAAGAGGAAGAGAAATTGCTCCTTCTGATGCTGAAAGGTGCTGAGGGCTCTGTGTAACCCTACAAATCACTCCTGCTAGGGCAATAGTAAGTGTGAGCTGCCTGCAGCTATTTTGTACTCCTTGCATACATGTTTTCACCCCAAGCAAGGCAAAGGCACGAGTGGCTTCTGGTTGACCAACACATATTTTGTGTCCAGCTGAGAAGCAAGGTGGCAGCAGCAGCTAAATGTTCATTTGTCAGTGGGTGAAAGTTGGGATTTTTTCCTCTCTTCTGTGCCTGCCAAACTTCCAACCAACCATAAAAAGTTCAGGGGTGTCAGTGTAAAGATCTATGCTCTAATCAAGAGGGATGTCTCCTCAGAGCTCTATTAGTTGCCAAGAAACTACTTTTGCAAAAGTGGAAATCTCTAACCACTCCTAAAACAATTGACTGGATGGACACCGAGTGACCTAGCTGTGCTTGGGAAGATTTCCTGGAACAGCTGCTGAGCTACCAGGGTGAGGAGTGGGGTGTAAATACATGGACAGACACTGCCAGCAGAATGGATAGTCTAATTGGATTTACATCCTCCTTGGATAGGAAAAGCAGCATAGATTCCTGGCTAAATGAATGGCTATTGAGGAGCACGGGCCCAGCGACTTCAGCTTTTCTACCCCGGCTCTGGGCTGTAATATTAGCAATTAGTTCTCCTCACTTTTCAAGAGGGTTGTCTCACACTGTATTGATCTTGTCTGTGTGGACTACAAATTCTTTGGTGCCTGTCTTTTATTAGGCATTTACAAGGCAGGGTGGACCTATTTCAGCTCGTGTCTCGTTAGCATGAGGGTCTCATTACCAACTGCAACCTCGGAACTTGAAACAGAAAAAATATTTGGGGAGAGAATTCTCTGCTAAAAGTTTTGATCTTAGTCTTTGGATAAACTGAGTCCACCTTTCCAGGTAGTTTGCACTCATTTTGAGTGAAGGTTTGTTCATTTTTTAAGGCTTTAGCTGCATCTGAGAGAGTCTGGGTTTCTGTATTGGCTTCATAAACCCAGAGGTAGAAAGCACAGACACACTGATGGTTAATATCTCTTGTCGTTTCAATGTGTAACTTCTTATTTACTAGTTGTATATACAGAAGCTTAAAATGTACCTTATCTCTACCAAGACAGACAAGCAGATAATTCAAAATATTCTCAGCCTTGTGATTTTTGGGAATCTGGAGTTTGGAGAGTTAATAATTTTTATCCTGAGTGTCTGTAGCCATCCCTCAGCTGCTGCTGGTGCCATGCTGTTCTCTTGCCCTCGACTTTGAGCTGCATGAGGCCCCATTTTTTAAAAAGCAAAAGCAATTTTACTGTAGTCTCCATGATTTAAAGCTTTGTTCCATGCTAAACCACAAAAAAACTTGTGAAGATTTAGATGCTGTACCAGCTTTTACAACAAGGAGAATTTAGGCTCGTACTTCCCGTAGACTTTTGTTGTTGTTGGCCAAAGTTATGTGAAAAGTTTTCTTCGGTGAGGAAATGTGCTTGGCTGGAAATGGCCAAGAGCTATCCTAAGCCAAAGGGTCTACCCAAACCACAGAGGGTCTTCTCCAGCAGCAAGAACTGCTGTGCCTGGAGCAGCACATGACATAAAACCTCAGTCCAAGGTCCTTAGTGTCTGGACAAGGCGCCTGCTTGTAGTCAGATCCACTTCTGTGATGTGTTTTAGTGTCACAGAGAACGCAGTCAGGAATGATCTAAAACTCCAGCAATTTAAATGTGAACACAAATAACCTGCCCTGTGCTACTGAAAGTTTTGCACAGTAATAATAATTAGCTCAGGAGAATTACGAAGTAATTTCAAGTACCATAAAGTAGCTGTTGGGAATAAAAAGTGTTGTAACCGCTAAGCGTCAGCCCAGTTTCTGCAGGAATGAGTTATCATCATTAATTATCACTCTATTTTATAGTTATTGCCTGTAATTTCAGATTTAAATACTCTAAAGCATAAACAATGCTAATTTAATTACGGTGTGAGAGTCGTTGAAATCTGCATGCAGAGGAAGAAACCATTAGTAAAGTTTATTCAAAGAGAAACTTAAAATAATAATTAGCATCTCCCAGCATTTCTAGTGTAATGGAGTTAACCAGCCTTTCCTAGGCTGGGCCCCAATTCCTTCTAGGAAACAGGCAGCACAAGCTGCATTCATCAGGACTGTTACAGAGAGACACGTGGTCTGTGCTGAGCAGTCCCCAAAACCATTCCCCTGGTACAGTTCCTTACATCGAGGTCACTCACCTGCTTGTGTCTGAAGTTACACTGCTGGAACAACTATTCTAATCTGTGGGAAAATCCACATCTCGATCCTGCTGTTGAGAGTATTGTCACAGAAATGTGGAATGTCCACCCGAGGCACAAACAGGGAACAAAAATCACATTTTATCTTTGATTTATTGCATTGTTTTCCTTAATTTCGTACTCGTCTGCTGTCCTCTGTCAGAAATCACTTCTCTAACTCTTATTTCATCTGTTTTAAGTCAGTAATAAAGTAACTTGCACAGGAGAGTGAGCAAATCACGGCAGTATTCTGCTGGGAACACAAACTTCTGACAACTTTTTGCACATCTCTCTTACAGTGTGAAGCCTGTTTATAAAAAAAAAAAGAAAAATAAATCTACTTGTGCATCTTTAACATTATTCTAGTTCACAAAGTGGTCGTGGAGTGCCAGATTTATTACCAGTGTTTGTGAAGTTTATATCAGCTTTGCTTTTGTCACCTGCTTGTAGACTCCTGGAAAAGCAGCAATTGATTGATTGAGGCCTATGTTCCACAAGTGACATTTAGAATATTACCTTTTTTAAATCAAATCCATTATTAACTATGTGAAGAGTTATTGTCCAGACTGACAAGATCATCCTACTTCATGTTTTTAAGATACTTTATTAATGTAAGAAGATAGAGATACTGTTAAGATACTTTATTTTCTCCTGGATTTCTTTAATTTCACAGGATATGCTAAAAGCTGCTGCTATGCATCTAGTACTAAAGATTGTGAGCCAACAGACCTGAACACAGACTCTGTGTGTTTTAGTCCTGCCTTCAGTGTCACTGCCATCTTTACAGCAGAGGATTTCTGTCCTGCTCGTTTTCATAATGATTTTTGTATGGCTAAAAGTAAATCAACATATGGCAAATAGGTTTCTTTGGGAACAGATTACAGCCCAAAAGGCAGATCAGACAGAGCTTTGGGGTTTGCTTTTCTGAAGTCTGAAAGAAGTCGGCGTGTCTCTTGGACTTCATCAGGAACCCTTTCTTCCCTAATGAAGGTTGTGTCGTTAGCATTCCAGAGTGCTTCACACAGGGTTAAGACAACACTTCCTATGGAATCCTGTGACCCCTTGGTTGTCCAGAAGAGGCAAGCACAATAATGTTCCCTGCTAATAATTCAGTATGAACTGGTATTGCCTATAATGTGTAATGCTTAAATATGTAATAATATGTAATCATATTTACATTTTTCGTATCCATAAAACATTATGTAATAATGGCCAATTTCATAAACCAATCCTGAGTAGTTTTCAGTTATTTTCATCTCCATAGCATCAAAAGAATCCTGTTACACAGGAGGGTGGTAAAGTTGGGTCATCGCTTGAATTACCTACTTATGAACTATGTAGTGTCAGTCTTGTTCTTGTAGATATTTCCAGGGTAATTTCACCTCTGCAACTAATTTTGTGTCAAAGCTTGTACATGCATATGATACCTAATGGGTTTTGAATGGAAATGAACTTCAAGTGGCTATTAACAGAAACTGGCTTTGAACCTATAATCTGCAGTTAAAAGACCCCTTGAGCTGTCCAGGTCTTACAAGCACACTCTTTTTCTGAATACAGAGATAATGACAAACTTTAAAGTACAATTATTAGCCTTAGTTTTCTTTCCTTCTTGTTTATACCTTCTGTTTCCAAGCTTAGGGGGCTGACCTCACTTCATATCAAAAGGCAGTCTGATGGGAAGGCATTCAGGAGACCCGTGTGGCTACAGGCTGTTCGTGTGATGCTTTGGTTTTCAGTTGGGAACTCCGTGGAGGTTTTCTGTGGAGGTTCCCACCTCCCTGGGAATAATGCTGAAGACAGAACAACTGTTTTATTGTGACTCTGGTGTCTGGCTGGGAAACCACTGAGTGTCCCAGGTGCTTTTTGTCTCTTACACGTGCCTGTTGCCCACCTGGTGCTGAGAAGGATTTGTGTGTTGTGCACTGAGTTACCTTCTGCAGCGTCTCAGCTGGAACCTGTGGTGGTGTCTGGGTGGGTTTCTGCCCTTCCCTCTCCGTGCAGCTCCACGTGGGCTCAGCCTCAGCGTGGCTCTGCGTGTGCCAGTGCCACAGTTTAGGCTCCAGGCTGCTAAGGACACACTAATTCGACACAGCCAAGCAGACCCAAACTCTCAACTTCAAGATACATCCTTAAATCCATGCCAGGGTGTTTCTCTGGTTCATGTTGTGTTTTGTATCATGAGATCAGGAGCCTGAGGACTTCATTCCAGATTCATTTATGCCAAGGAGAATTTTTCATCGAATTTTGTTGGTGGCCAGGTAGATCCTCACTGTGGAGGAGAACTGTTGCAGAGGCTCTTATGTTCTGTCCCCTCTGCCCAGGGTGGGAGTCTTCCCCTACTCCAGAACATTTTCTCTTACAAAAACATGCCGAGCAGCTGTTTATAAATACGCTGCCAGACTGAATTTGGAAGGAAAAGGGCATCTGCTCGTGTGTCTGTGGAGAGCCCGTGGGCAGAGCAGGGCTCCCTGCAGGGCTGGCAGTGCCCCGGGCACGCTGGTGGTCAGGGCTGCTGGCAGACGTGAGCTCAGATGTTTGCTGAGCAGAGCTCTCTGTTCTTGCTCCTCTGCAAAAATGCACATTCCTTTATTCCACTTGGCTGGAAGGGACCTGTAGGTGGCCTTCTTTAGAAAGTCCTATCGATCCTTGCTGGCCACGTGTGGCTAGAGCCACTTGCTGAGGGCTGCAGCACGGGGGCCCGATCGCTGACAAATGGGGCAGGTGCTGGTGTCACACCTGCTGACAACACCAAGTGTCATTTCATTCCCAAATGAGGTTTTTTTCTGTTCTGTTTTCTTTTTTTGAGAGAGGTGGAGTGATTGCAGGGGTAGGTCAAGCAGGCTGTGTTTATTATTTATATACTTCTGTAGTAAAAACTGAGCTGCCAAATTTGAGTGAGGGACAGAATTAGCTGGGAAATTAATACAGAAATTGCTTTTTGAGTGTCAGGTCTGTCTGGTTTGCTGTCATGTTTTTTCCATTATTTACAGCATCACAGAGCTGTGATGTGTTCAGTGCTGGGGAGGCAGGCAGTGGTATGCAGTAGAGTTAGTTCCAGTCTCTGCTCATTAATGTGATGATGGACTAATATTTGTATTTCAATGTTCAGGATATTTCTACTTGCCTACTTTTTTACTACTTTGTATTATGCCTGGGATCCCTTATTCATACTTCAGGTCGTCTCTTAATCTGGTTTCCTTTCCCTTCCTTTTAATGGGAGGAGGAAATGCTGCCTTGCTTACAAGATACTGACTTGGGGTGATGTTTGCTGCTCAGATCTAGAATATTCAGAACTACTCGTGCCCTGTCTGGCTCTGCTGATGTAGCAGAAATGAGATTTATTCAGTCTACACTCCCAGAAGTAGCCAGGTTAAAAATAATACTAGACTTGTCATGAGAAAAAGAAAAAAAAATCTACAATTTGTTAATACTTTACTGTGAGTAGTGTAGGAGAGGAGGTATGTGTAGGGATGATACTGTTTGATTTTCAGTACTACTTACTAGCTCAAGAAAACCAGTAAGAAATGCTTAATTGTAGGAACAAATGCTTTAGGATGTGAATTCTTGAACTGGTGTTTCACTATCCTTTGTTTATTCTCTGTGCTTTCTCTTAGTACGTTATTTAAGTGATTAGATCTCAATTTTTTAGCATATTTACTTTTTATTATGGTTAATCAGGTATGTAACTTCCTAGGTGCATTTAAGAACAAACAAAAGATAGTAAAGGAAATAGATGTGTCTGTGCCTAGTGATAGTCTGGGGCAAATTCCAGTCTGGGGTTTAGTTATCCTCACATCAGCTATTTGTAACTCCTCTTAAGCAAAGACAAGTATTTCAGAGAGGAGGAGCTGCCTACAGCTATAGGAAATAATGACAACAAAGTTCCTGTGCTTTTTGAAGGCCTCATGAGCGTGAGTTAGGGCTGTAAGAGAGGTCTGTATGCACACGGGCTGTGCCCCAAGCCTGGGGTGGTTTGCCCAAGGTTAAGTAGACAGTGTTAAAATACACTGAAGGAGCTGAGCTTCCATGTAGCTGTAAATCACTCAGAAGGTCTGAGCACAAAATGGTATTTTTAGTCTAGAGTAGTATGAAAAATCAACAGTTTTTAATCACTGGGATGAATAGAGAGAAATTCTGTACGTGGAGGCATTAGTCAAAAGTTGCTGTTATCTGGCAGAAGCAAGCTTGACAGAAACACGGCGTTGCTCTCTGGTTTGGTACCTCTGCCATCCATCATTGCAGCAGGTCCTTCACACCCAACAATGTCAGCGTGGCCATTACCATGCAAATGTGCCTATGCAAATTCCCAGGACCCTCATTATCAAATTCATTAGGGCTGTCCAGCCGCCGTGTCAATGATCCTCTTTGATCTTCAGGTACTTGTAGATGGGTAAATTTTTTCTGCTTAGAAATATTGCAGAAATCCAACCTTGTCCTCAGAGCCTGGCCTGGTTTTGTTCCCTGCTTTATGTGCTATTTCATGCTGCTTTCCCCAAACAAATGGTTTTATCTTTGCCAAAAAAAAAAAAAAGGGAAATCAATGCAAGAGCCCATAATAGACAAACCGCTGGTAATAAAGCAGAATATACACATTTTGGAGAGAGGAGATTGTCAATAAGAAAATTGATTTTTGTTTCAGATTTGCAACAACCACAACAAATTACAGAATTATGAGTAGCCCATTAGTGGTTTTTTTTTCTTCTCCTTTCTTTCTCTTGACATCTCCTCTTGACTCTGTCTTTTGCTCAGACTAATTGTGTGAAGAAACACCAAAGGAGTGCAGCAACTGCAGGGTATCAAGAGAGGGAACATGTTCTGATTTAAACATGCACATGCTTACTTTTCTGATTTAAAAATTTAAAAAAGAGACTTTTGTTTTTTGTTCAAAGCTGCCAAATATCTACATTTTAGCTGAGGACTTTAGAGCACTAATGGCTCAATGGTTGGACTTGATGATCTTAAAGGTCCCTTCCAACCTAAAAGATTTTATGATTTTTTTTTTTTTTTTTTCAGTCCTCTTAAAAATATTGAAAGATGCAGTTATTCTGGAATACAAAAATCCATCTTTTTCCAAAGGATAACTCAAGGAAGCAGCAATCTGGTTTCTTTCACATTTTATGGAGCATTGTTGATTAATAAATTTAATCCACAGTTTATTAAAGGCAATTAAAGGAGTGCCTGTTCTTTTACAGAAAAATCTCTT
>NW_008627606.1:68197-90255 GCF_000691845.1 Merops nubicus
TAAAATTTTTGAATTGTTTCTTCAGAGCCTTATGAACTTTATGAAAAATTATTTGGGTTTGGTTTTATTTTGTTTTTTATTTCCTTTAAATCCTGTAGAACTCCTCCAGCTGGGGCAGAACACAGAGCACGACACCTGCACGCAGAGAAATGCAGCGAGCTCTTAGACAAGAGTTCCCTCCCTGCCACTAATTCCCCTGATCGATAAAGACAATAAAAATAAGAAACAGAGAGAGTTAATATCCTCCATTTCCTTTTACCTTTTTCCCGATGGCAGCGAGCCTGGATGCTTAGAACATAAATACCTGGCTTTTCATTTTTAGGAGAGGGTTTAAGCCTGGGTAGCAAATCATTGCATTTGGGCAAGAGCTGCAGCAGCGACAGGAGTTCCTGGAGAGCCAGGTTTAACAGGAGTGGTGGGGAAACAAAGCTCAGGATGCTGGCAGCTTTTAGAACAGCAGTAGTGCTTCCCTGGGTTAGAAGTGTCCACACTTTTTCAGGAGAAAACATCCTTTTTTTTTTCCAGAGCTGTATTTTTTTCCAAAAGTGGAAGGCTCTTGCTCAAAGCCATTCCCTGCTCATACCCCTGTTGTGTTGTTACTGTTCCTTGCCATTATGCAGAAAGGCTTCTTTGTGCTCAGTGCTGTACAAACACAGAGGGGAGATTGGACCCCTACACAAAGTACCCCAAAAAGCCCTTTCCACACCATCCCTAAGTGCAAAAGTTGGTGTTTAAATGCAGTTGACACAGAGAATTTGTTATGCCTCTGGCTACATCTTCTGCATATTTTAAAGTTTATATTCTTTTGCAGGGAAATGAGTAGGAAGTGGATGCAGACTACAAAAGTTTGTTTTCATAGCCCTGAAGAAACTTCTAGAGTGGAAAATGACTAAACTCTGTGTGAAATGGCTCTGCTGGAGAGCTGCCCAGTTCTCTGCTTGGCCCCCGCATTTCTAACAATTGTCAATCCTCCAGGGATTGCTTTGGGAGGTACCCTGCCAGCTCTGCTGCCTCCCCAGCTGGGACACTGAAATGCTGGGGTTTGAACCCCGAGCCCCTGAATTAAGGTTGCCATATGGGTGATTCCCACAGCCCTTCATCGAGCGGGGTGAGTTTGCCTTAGAGCTTCCCCCCAGGGTGCGGCCGGCCCTGCAGGGAGAGCCAGAAGGGAAATGAGCCCCAGGGGTCCCGCAGGGAGCTGACAAAGGTCAGGGGTCTGCTGGGGGATAAAAGCTGGGACCACTTGCAGGGAGTCAGGAGTGTCTGTCTGTGGAGTGCACTCCCCAGAGCTGCCTGGTTCAGGGCAGACCTCCTGACTCTCCTGGAGCTGGGCCCTGGTCTGTTTAGGCCTTAGCGAACACGGATGGATGGGGTGAGAGTTGCCATGTGGGCACCTTTTCTTACGTGTTTAACTGGCTGCTCTGGCTGTTTCCCATGCCAACTATGGGCAACCTCGGGTCACTGTTTGTACCCCCTGTTGTGGGCCGGGTCATGTCGTTTGTGGGGTCGTTGGGGGTGGTGTTTATCATGTCTGAGCTTGTTGACTTGTTTGTACCCCCGGCGGTCATTCACATAGTAACATTTCTGTCTACAATACAGTCTGTGTGTTGGTTCATCTTTCTGCTGGCTGTATCATTTTTGTTGGGCCTGGTCATTGGCAAAGCAGACACTGCCTCCAGAACCCTCAGCCTCACTCTGTACCCTGCAAACATTGTGCCTGGTCCACATCTAAATCTTGCTGGAAGAGTCGAGGTTTGGTTGGGGCACGTGTCTGGTGTCCTGTATGGCGTTGAACTTCTCTGTCTGAAGTAGGGGAATGGTTCTGCCATCTGCTGCAGGCAGCTTCCCTCCCTCCATCACCTGAGGTGATGGCTTCTCTGCTGCTTCACTGCCCCTAAACTGGGCTCTTCCCACAGCTGGCACGGAGAGAAACACCCTCCATGGGCCAGCACGGGGGGACAGGGTCACTCCTGGACAGCTGAGATGTGTGCAATGTCTTTTTTTGAGCAGTTTTTATCCCTTTGTGTCAGGAACAATGGGCAGGTTGTCTGATACATGTGAAGGTGAAGAAATCTCTTTAGTTTTTTTTTTAAATAAATTCTGTTTTCCATCCAATCTCAATGTTTCTTGGACAAACAGGCTTCCTTGTGTTCTGGTTGTCAGTTTGGCTTACATCCCGGGCATAAAACAAACAACTTCTGCTCAGAGGGATTTTGCTTGAGGTCTTTTAGACCATTTTCCCATTTCTCCCCATATTTTGCAGACACATCCCACGTGAAGTGCTGTGACCTGTCCTTACACAACATGAAGCCTGGGTATAGCAGAAAGGAAGTTCCTGCAGTTGTAGTTTCCAAGCTGTAAGAGGCCATTTGAAGTTGCAATGAGCTTTTATTGAAAGAGTCCATAAAATGGAGCTCAGCATGCTGAATGTACCAAAATATTAGTTTAACGGCCTATTTACAGTCCTACCATAAAAGAAAAAATATAGTCTATAAAAAGACCTCCTGAAGCAACATTTAGAATAATGGAGGAAGGAAAGTATTGTTTAAACAGATGCCATAAATTTAATATGCTAACATTATTGCCACCCAGGATTTTATTGATTATCTCTTTTCAAGTTACTTATCTAGAAATTTATTGTCTGTTTCTACTCTTATTTAACCACAATTTCCAAAAAGAAGTTATTAATGAGCCATTATCTGAGAAGTCAAGGGGAAAGTGATATAAATAAAATGAAGCATCAAGGGCAAACACAAATCATGATAATGTCATCTTTTTGTCCTTTTTTAATATTCTAATGAAGAGAAATTTAGAGAGGAACCAACTTTTGGGACAAACCTGGGCTATTGGTTTTTTTTTTTCAGTTGTAGCACAGTGATTTCACTTTTCTCCTGGATGATAACTGCCCTCCAGCTTCTCTTTTCCCTTTCTCCCTTCACTTTCCAACTTTCACATTCCCCTTGGTGAATCTTTGCCTTGGAGAAAGAACACTATTTCCAGGGAAAGTGCTGCTGGGATGAGTGTCTGCTCTTTGACAGGAGAGTGTCAGTTGCCTCAATTGGCTCACTGGGTGAATTGCTGGGTGCACACTCCAGTTACTGCTAGAAAGCAACACTTGCAGAAATTGCTGAAGAAAACCAGTCGGTGGTTGTGTTTCTGACATTCCTGGAGGGCACTTGGAAGAGGAAGGAACCAGAGGGGAACAGTCTTAGATTGTGCTGCCCAGTGTAAGAGCTACAGGGGCAACCCACCAGAAATCCATTCTGTTGGACTCATGTATGTCACCTGAACATGTTTTTCCACACTTCTTTAGCCTTTCATCTACTGTTCCATCTCTGCTAGACATTTTATTGATAATATACACATTTTTAAAGAACTCTTCATAACTACCCATTGCTGTAATTCTTTAAAAAACTTATTTTAAAATGGTAATTACTAGAAAACCCAAGTCATTCTGTAGACAGTGGATTTGGATGCTGTAATTTGGCATTGACTCAAGAAAAAGAAATTCAAGGGTATTCTCCCAACTGGAAACAGGCATGTAAGAGGAATAAAGCATCACAGTCCCTCATATTCTGTATTCACTGAGGTAACGATCACCTAAGGTGCTGTGTCAACATTTCTCAATGTCATAAGTGCTTGTTTCACCTGGCAATTGTCTATCAGGTACCTACTAGGATGACAGTATTCTCTAGCATAAATTCTTCTTTATGTGCCTTAATGCAGTAAACAAGGCCTGTTTACCTTACAAAGGGTATCTGTTCAGTTCCTCAGAGCCTGGAGCAAGTTTCTTGATAGGTTCCCAAGTGACACATTTTTTTTTTCCATATACCCTAAAAGAGAAGGCAAATTCTGCAGTCAGTTATCCAGAGGCAGTTTGGCCCAAAGCCATGTAGAGAGAAAGGAGAGAAGCTGGGTGAAGATTGCAGTTTGTTTGTGGTTCAGTAGGAATTATGTGGCAGAATTTAAATGGAGCTGAAATGTCCTTTTTTCCTCACACCCTGCCATCCTGGTGCTCACAAACTGTAAATGTAAAGAATTTCCATGACACTCCTGAATAGCCACTCACATGTTGTTAATTTTGGACCTAAAAATAATTGTAAAAGGTCCTTGGTGAATCACTTTGAGTAAACTTTCAAAAGCCTTCGGGTTCTGAAGTGCAAAACACACCATTTTCAGTGGTGATTTTCTCTTTGCTCAGCATTGGTATCAACATCTCTGTGAGAAGTTGTTTCCCTGCTCAGAGAAGTCCAACAACATCTTGTGTGCCATGTACAAGAGTCATCTTAGGCTGAGGCTTTTCAAGGATCTCATACTATGTCCAGAAGCAAGCTGTGACACCCTCTGAGAACTGGGGGTCGATAGATACCGAGCTCTTTGAACAACAGCTGAGCTGGACCTGTAAACAAGATGATCCCATTCCTGTGGTGCTGTTTTGGGCAGCCCCCAAGGGGCAGGAATTCTTACACCAGGTCTGACCCACAGAAGCAGGGCTGTACAACACTGCCAACCTGCTGTGGCCAAGCTGGGCTTTGCTGCTTGGTATTTGGATGAATAAAAGCTAGTGCCTGGCTTGAGGGAGCTGGGAGTCAGCTCTCAGCACAGACTGCTCCTGTTGGCATCCCCTGACCCAGCACTGCTGCAATGGCTGTTTTAACCTTTGCTGCCCTGTTTGGAAAGTACAAACCCCTAGGCTGAGTGTGACAGAGCCAAACTTCAGACAAGTTTGTTCTTTGTACTCTATGAGTGACCCCTCTTTTCTTACAGAACTAAACACGTTCTCACCTGAAGGATGGATTGTTGGGCAGGAGGACAGCAGACTCTCCAGCTTGCAGAAGGCTTCTCCAGACCCTCATTCTCAAGTGTAAGTTTGCTCCGTTTTATTCCCTGTGCTTGGCATTAAACACTCCCTTGGATATTCATTACACTACTATGAAAAATGAATTTAATTGATGAATGAAGTCCTGGTTTGCTGCCACTGCCTTTCCATCTTCCAGTTGAAAGCTTTCAGCCTGTAACAGATGTATAGTCAAAGGACTAAATTTATCCTTGTTCAGCAGCTCCCTTGCAGCCTGATAGCTGTCACTCACCTTGCCAACCCCCATAAATGTACCTAAAACTTAGTGTTTATATCACTTTTGACCTTGCAAACAATGTAAACAAGGTGTAGGGCTGTGGAAAGAAACATGTATGCAACACTTATGTCCTTGCACTCCCTTTGCAGCAGGACAGATAACCCAGAATCTGTTGAATAAATCTTTAGTTCTTTTTACTTAGAACTTACCCTTGTCCAGAAAGCTGTGGATAAATTCTCTGCCGGAAACATCATAAAAATTGACTTTTTGTGTGTGCTTTGAAAGCTAAAAATTTTCTGTTCTCTGTGAAACAAAAATATGACATAACAAAACCTGTAATCATAACACTGAAATGTTTTGAGATTTTTATACATGGTTTTTTATACATGACTTGATGTTTATACACTGGAACACTTTTATAACAGTTTGATGTGGTGAAAGGGATTTCTCTTTTATTTTGGAAGTGCTGTAACTTTTATGACCTTGGAAAGAAATAGAAAAGCAATGTTAGATACACCTTTTGTTGAGAACTTCAGTTTTGCTGCTGTCTTACCCAGAGACACTGTTACATCATCCAATGTTAAGCAATATCCCAATGCTGACAGATCCCTACAAACACTGATTTTTTAATTTGGCCATTATTTAATGCAAATGTGACTACTGTGTATGTGCTGGGAAGCTCTCTGCAGGAGTTTCAGCAGTTCAGAGTCCTTGTTCCCAAACAACATCCTTGCCCTACCTATTGGAATTGAGAAGCTCTGTGCCAAAGGTCATTTATTGATGTATAATCATACATCATTTTGGGGTATGTTCTATCCTCATAGAAACAGCACTGACATTAACAGGATCTTAGCAGTGTGATACTTGGAGTAAATATTTCAGTTATTTGTAGCAGAGTCTTTCAACTCGTTTTATTCTAGGCCAGATTTTCATCCTAATTTAGGATCTTTTTGAGAGGCTGCTTTATTCTGAATATATAGCTCAGAACAGATAAGGGGAAATAATTTCCTTAGAGGGGGAAAAAAAAAAAAAAACAACAACAACAAAACAAAACAAACCACAATACACAAATCAAACCAATATTATATGTAGTCCAGAACATGTCTTTCTTCTCTTTCATTGCAGTCTTTGACACTTGATTGGATTAATGCTCCATCCTTCACTCTTTTTATTTCTTGCTCTTTTCTCAGAAGTGTGAGACACAATAATTTCAATACCTAACATATCATTGCAGCTCAGGTATTGTGCAATATTATGTTGACCTTTTTAGTATTCAGTATTTTGATTATATGGTTATCCTTTCCCTGCTGGAAGGTTAGTGAGATTTTAAGCAAAAGAATGCAGTGAACAGGCAGAGTAAACAATGTAATAGGTCAGAATGGTACAACAAAGAGACTACTACGACTTGCAGAATGTAGGACACATCCAAATATTTGCTATCTTCTTTTATCACCTTGCCAAAGAAAACAGAAACTGAGATGGAATAGACTGTTGTGGAAGGAGAGGAAAAATGATGAAGATCATCAAGGATTTGATTTATAAGGAGAGATTAAAGTGACAAAGCATGAATAGCTTGACTAAGCATTTTTTTTATGTTTGCCTGTAAAAGTTACCTGGGAGCAGCTGAAAGGTTTGTGCACCCCCAGGGAAGTGGAGCCTTAGGGTGCTCTGAGGGATTGGGACTTCCAGAAGGACATAAAACAGCACAAAGCAAAACTGAAGAGGAATACCTCAAAGTGTGAGAGGTTAAGCTGTGCTATTGTCTGTTTGTCCCTTTCTTGGAATAAGAGAGGTGTTAAGATCTTGGATGCCTCTTGATGAGGTACTGCATGCACCCTAAGCTGTGGCTTGCCAGCTGCTGGGCTCAGCTGCCTCTGCAGGAATGGAGCAGGGGGAATGGGGCAGTTGAGCTGGTTTGTCTCTTACAGTTTAGAGCAGTAAACTGAAGTCATAAACTATTGCTTCTCCCCAGAACAAGGAGGGTTTTTTCCTTTTGGCAAAAACAGTGTGGACGACGTGGTATGTAGAGTCACAGGCCAAGAGAAGAGGTTTTAGGATGAAATATTCACTGTCCTGGTCTTTGCACATCTACTTTGAAGTTACATGGTATTATTACATAGCTTGCTGACTTTTGGCCCAGGACCTGGACTGCTCTGTGATGCACAATGGGCTTGACCAGTTTGCTTGGAGTCAGTTATGAACCACAGCTGCAGCCCAGGACAGGGTTTGTGTTGGGTTTCAGGTGGACACATGAAGGCTTCCAGCAGAAGGTAGTGACATGTGAGTCCACCTGGAATTCAAGCTGCACCTTCCTACCAAAAAGCTGTAGATGCAGTGTACAGGAGATGGGAACCTGGGCAGTCAGCACAGGGTGGGGTTCTGCTTCACACCCATGACTCCAGTGTCTAGGGGTGATGCACAGAGGTGACTAAGCCCCTTACTCTCTCCTCACATAGAGGTAAGCTGAATGCTGAGACAAGAAGCAGCTTTGCTCTGCACAGGTATGCAGCTGCACAGCCTGTCTCCAGCCTTTTCTTAGCTCTGTTCACTGCAGAAAGGTGGGTAATTGTATTAAAAGCCATGCTCAGGATAATGTTAGTTCACCTGTTTGCGTGGGAGATAAGCAAGCTCTTCATTCTGCTCTCTACAAGCTGCAATTTAGGGATGGGAAATTGCATTGGATTTGCTGGATTTACTAGTGGCTGATCCGGATGCAAATGGTTGGGAGAATCAAGCTCTAAAAATACATCACTTTGCTTATCCTGAGGTCATTTGTTTTCACTGTAAAGAAACAAACCCCAAAAGAACACGAGACAGACTTTCAGGTTGTTACCTGCTGGAGGGGTGCCTGATGAAAGAAGTGAATGGGAAAGCAGTAACATAAAATAGCTTCCTCTGTAATGCCCCATGTTGGAGTCAATGATTTAGAGATGTACAGAGAATCCACAGCCTGAACTGGGTCCTTGGGGGTAGAAGCCCCGATTCTGACATCAGTGTAAAATGTTAGAGCTCTGAAGGTATTGAAGCAGTATCTGGATAAGTTGAATCAGTGGGGTGAGGACAATTGCATGAGGTTCAACAAGGTCAGGGTCACATCAACCCCAGGCAAGGCTCCAGGCTGGGGGAAGAGTGGCTGGAAACTGCCTGGCAGAAAAAGACCTGGGGGTGCTGGTGGCCAACTGGAGGTGAGCCAGTGTGTGCCCAGGTGGCCAAGAAGGCCACCAGCATCCTGGCCTGGAGGAAATCAGTGTGGCCAGCAGGAGGAGGGAAGGGATCGTGCCCCTGGACTTGGCACTGGTGAGCCCACAGCTTGAGGACTGGGGTCAGTTTGGGGCACCCCAGGAGAAGTGGAGTCATCATCCCTGGAGGGGTTAAAAAATGTGTAGAGGTGACACCTCGGGACATGGTGTACTGGTCATGGGTTGATGGTTAACCTTGATATTCTTAGAGGTCTTTTCCAACCTTAAGGTTTCTGTGATTCTAACATTGCTTTACACCAGCAGACAGATTGGCCCTGCTTATCTTTTTTAGTTATTTTAAAAAAAAAAAAACAAAAAAACCAAATTCTTTTTGCTTTAGTCTCTAATCGTAAGACTAAGCTGACAGAACAGAAAAGCTCAAGGCACTTTACCCATACTTACCCTTAAAACAACCATCTTTACCTTTCCTTTTGCTTCAAGTTAATTCATAGCTGCCTTTCATAAGAGGGAGAACACTGATACCTGCTGCACAGGATTTGCAGCTCTGGAAACAGAACTACCTTGACACTTTGAACACTTTTCACCGTTTGCATTGGTGAGGGGGTTTTGGCTTAACGCTTGTGGTTGGGATGGTGTGGTTTGGGGGTTTTATTGTTTGTTTGTTCCCTTGACTGAAAATCAGAAGTCTGTAATTTTAAATTTTTCAGTTTATTTTTGTGAATTTAGTCTCTTGATCTGGTGACAAGTTACTAAGCGAGAACTTGGTGTGGAGCTGAGTGGGTGTGTTGGCCAAGGGAGAAGAACACAATGCCAAGGAAACTGTGCTTGCAAGGTGCTTCATCTGATAACTACCTGAAGGCTGTTGCTTTTTTGGAACATGGAAATGCCAGCATGCTCCTGGTGTAGGTAGTATCAGCTGCTGCTTCAGGGGCACATCCTTCCTGCATCAGTCCAGACACAACATCTCGTCTTGGTGCTTTGAAGGACATCTGCTTTTCCAGGAAAAAAACCTGTAGTCTTACCTACATATCAAACTGCAGTTTCCTCTTTGCAAAAGATTATCACAGGCATACTTTCCCAAAACAGTTTTCCTTCCTCTGTAATATCCTTTCTATTTTCAGTTCTGCTGAAGTCCAGGGGATGTGCACATCACTATAAGAATATTTTCCAGTGTTCATTAATCCCCATACTCAGCATCATTCATATGCTTCTCTTTAACACTCCTGGCCAGAAGCAGATAAAAGATATCTGGTGATGTGTTTCAAAATGTGTAATCATATTTTATTTGCTCACTTCTGATGGAGTATAGTACATCTCCAAAGTGCTGCAGAATTATCCTGCTGTCTGTCTGTCATCTGGAGTAATTCTGATGTATGCCAAAGATGTACAAAACAACCACAAGCATAGAGGAGGTTTGGATGAAATTAGTCTTGAGTGTTTTATTTCCTTAAACATCCTTTGAAAAAAGTAAAAGTCATTGTCTTTTCTAGTTTGGGGAGATTGTCCTCAGAAACTGGCAGGGAAGAAGGTGATTCTCTTCTGTGAGTTTACAATAATGTTCTCTGGGTTGAATTAACTAGATGAAATTAAGAGGTTTGCTCTGTGTAGAGTGCATGAGCCTGGCAGCATTTTGTCATGGAAGTAAAACATGGAAATGCACCTGCAGTTGAGAGAAGACTTATTTATTTTATTTCTTTTTTTTCCCCTGGAAATACCTTTCTAAAATGAGGCACAATTTATGTGACTGCTTTTGGGATTCTGGCTGAAAGGAGCCTGGCTGTATTTATGGTTGGACCTCACGGGGCAAGACACTTTGTGCAGTTAAAATAAATCACTTGATGCTGGCAGCTGATCCCAGACCCACAGATTGACTGTCACCACGATGGGCCTGACCCCCAGCTATTGTGGGTCCCAACCTTCGTTTTTCATCTGCTGACCTCATGCTATGTGCTTGGTCTCTCTCAGTTTATTCCTCCACTTTCTTCTCCAGCTCATGGACTGGCAGTTTGAGGTGACTACAATTTGTGTCCCTGTGTCTTGGGGTCTTTGGGGTCTTTAAAGGCTGCAGTAACTCTTGCTGTATTAGGAGAAAACCATGAGGTCTTGTGTGGCGTTGAAGCATGTTAGAGTTGATTATGTGGTGTTAGCATGAAGTCATGTGCTGTCTGAATCCAGAGCTGACCAGCCTCTCATGTGGTTGCTTTTCATGCACATCAGAAGTATCTGCATGACACAGTTTCCTTCAAAGGTCTGGTCTACAGCTTAGAAAAGTCCTAAAGCAGCAACTGTTAGAGCGTGCTAATCTGGTAGGGCTTTTGCTTCCATCTGGAGTGGAAATCCATCCATTGTGGTGTTTTTATATCACCGTTCCACTCTCCATTAAAGTGTCATCTTTTACAAGGCTCAGCTCTGTATGTTCCCCAATTCCTTCTCTGCCTTGTTGGCTTGTTGGCTTTTTAGGACTCGTTTACCTATGCTGGGCCAAAAGCCTCATTTGCATGGCCTGGGTGGGAACTGCAGAGCTTTCTAGCACTGGGGCAGGGGTACATCACTGGCTTTGCACACCCTTGCTTGCAGCAGAGGAGAGGTTTTCTGCATACCGAATATGAGTGGCTATCAAGGCATGTTACACAGTGTAATTATTCTGAGTATTGAGGTTCTGTGTGTATGCTCTAACTTTTCTACCTCTGAAGCTTATCAGATCTCTCTTAGTTTCAGTAGTGTGAGAAATGGTGAACAGCTCTTTGCTTTGCCACCCTCACTGCTCATGACACGGGTGTCTGTGATACCCTCTCCAGGTCATGCCCTCCCCAGCCCTGAGGATTCTGGTCGGAGTTACCAAGCCTGATATTTCAACTCCTGCAGTCTCCCTAGGCTGGGTAAAATGTGTTTGAGTAAGTGGAGAGGTTTTATAGGACTGTGAACTGGAGAACTACTCTAATTACAAAGGAGAATGAAGCCAAGGCTCCACTTAGGAGAGCACTATTTGTTCAGTGGCATCTAATGGAAAAATAACTAGTGTAATGGGCTTTCCTTCCTATTATCTGCTCGAGCAGTAGCCATCCTGGGTGACCTTTGCCATTTGGAGTCGTTTACTTGGCTCGTGTTAGAAACGAGTTTGAAACATGAAGAGGATAAAAAGTCACTAGAAGTTAGAGGGCAAATCTCAAGAGAATTTTATTTTAGAGCCTAGTGCTTCCCTTTGCCCCTGTGAGTAGAATGGAAATACAAGCAGGCTTGAACTCAAACCAGCAACGATCAAATAGATTGTTACTAATGGAAGGAGAAGGAACATTTTCCAAGCCCTATGAACAATAAAAACACGGCAAAGTTTTTGATCCAATTATAATATGGATGACTGCTGTTGAAATAACTCCATTGTTTGCTTTAGAGCAAATACTTTCCAGCAAATTCTTTTCCTTTTAGCAATTTTGCCAGTTATTAATTTGAAGTGGTGGTGCTAGAGATGGATTTTTTTTTTTCTAGGAATGAGTTAGAAGCATGTAACTAAATTTTACTTGAGTTTGTGTAATCATTAAATTTTAACTAAAACACACTGTTTAAACATTGCTGCCTCTGCCAGTTCTTCTGGATCCTGATTACACCATTCTGTGGGACAACCAACAGAAGACACAAAGCCATGCAGTACTCTTGAGTTGATTGCTGGAGGGATGTTTTAAATGCTCTGAGTTATTAATTAGCATAAAAATATTCTGCCAGCTGACCTGGTTTAATTGTAGAACAGAATGGACAGAATGAATAGAGAGATATTAGTCATTTTAGTTACCTGTTTGTTTTTTTGCAAAAGCTTGAGGCACCCTGTGTTTTTGGGGATGCTACCTCCAACAGAATCTGTTTGTTATGGCAAGTTTGGGTTGATGTTTAGTGAAATAAGTTATGGAAAAAAAACATGATGGAAAAGAAAACAAATGTGGGATTTGTTCTGTCATTAGAGCTGCTCAGGAATTGTTCTGTGAGGATACTGAGAGTCCAAAATGAAATGAAGGCCTTAGAGAAATTTAATTGACACACAAAGGTTCATCCAAAATTAAAGCCTGTCTGGATTTTCAGTTAGCATGAAATTAATCTCTGTTAATATGAGCTGGGTAGGCAAGTTTAAAGGCCTGTTCCTTGAGTGTTCTTATGGCTCCTTTTCCACTGAGGTATAAAAGCAATTTATCTGACCTGTGGTAGAGTGGGATTAATCAGCCTGGGAAGTGCCTGTTGCTTGCTTTCCTTTTTTTTTAAACCAATTCTGTACCCCAATGAACAAGTAACCTGGATGAAATTCCTCCTTTGTTTAGTCACCTAACGGCAGAGGAAAACTGAGATTTTGTGGTTTTATCCTGATTCAGCAGAGAAGATATTTCGTTTGTTGAATGTTTTGTAGGACGATAAAACAGTTTGTGGTTTGTTTCTGTGCAGTGCTCAGTACATTTAATTCCCCAGCTGCTGTAGATTTACACTGTATTGTCATCAGCATCATCACTTCACTGGTGGGGAAATAAGGCAGGGAACTCAGGCAACTTGTCCTAGACTGCACAGTGAATCTACCTTCAAAGCTAAGATTAAATCTTCCCTAAACATTGTTCAGAGGAATATTAAAAAAGGTCTCTTGTCGATCCTTGAGCTAGCTGAGGTATTTATGGTGAGCACAGTAGCCCTGTGTGGGGGCTAGCTAATGTGAGGAAGAAATTTCTACATGCCAAGGGATCAAGATAAGCCTTCCTTTCTGGAGAGCAAAGCAGAACTTGAAGAGGGCTGTGGTCTGCTGGGTGGTCCTTGGTGAGCAGGAGTGTTATGGGAACCCTGATAGGATAGATTCCTGACAGCTTGCCAAGCAAACTTGGTGTTTGCTCAGATTCATGCTCCCTGTTAATCAGGATTTAATTCCAAGTCATGGTCTGTCCCTTTATTTGGGTATGCATACTGTTTCCTCTACTAATGAGATACCTAATTCTGTGTAAAATTGCCTGCATTAGAGCTGCTCTGAACACTCAGCTGCTTGGTACGTGGCTGTGTCCCTCAGTAAAACAGGCTGTGAGCTGTCTCAGGGACATGGTGTAATGATGCTTTTCTGAGCTCATGCAAAGTAAAGTACTGCTCTTTGGGGCCTGGCTGCTGAAAGGAGCTAATATGGTCCCACCAGAACAGAAAATCTCTCCTCCCTTAAGGTTTCTGTTCTCCCACAATTCCTATTTACTTCTGTATTAGTGTATTTTAGTAAGGAAACAATGCCAGTTTTAGGGAAGCTGCCCTTGGACAGTGTTTCTGTTCTTGTCTGAACCCCCCTGCCCTCTGCCCATGACTCTTGTAGGTTCTCTGTTGCTTCATTCCATTTTCTGTGCACGACTGCTCAACCATGCCCCCAGCACAGGGCTCCACGAGAGCCCTGTGGGCCCTACCTAAAACTGAGGGCAGAGGGGAGGAGGTGGAGAGGAGGCAGCTTCCACAGGGTTGAAGGCATCCAGTGCTCCTAGCAACTGATTTGTACAACTGGTGGCTTCCTGAACGTCCTGCTAGTTTGCTGTGGAGTGCATCCAGGTTCTCAGCACAGATCCTCTGGAGGGCAACCCATAGAAAATTGTTTGCAGCTAAAGCAGGGAGAGCATAAATTCAACAGCACATAAAGATTCATCCTGAGAGATGCAGATTAGCAGAAATACAGCAAGAAAACTGCTCCTGTAGTGCCTCCTCTTTTCACCATTCACGTGCCAGTGGGTACAGCACTCATCACCAGCTTGCACACTCAGCTCAGTAGTGCTTGCACCAGGTAGTGATACCTGCAATTGTTTGATTCCCATCAGCTAAAGGGCTCAGTGTACATTTCAGCTCAAATTCTCCAACAGGGATGTATTTTTCCTTCCTTTATTTAGCTAGCCTTTATATGAGGGGTAACTTGGAGAATGAATCATTCCAATCCAGAGGTGGCTGTAACAGGACTCTCCTGTGCAATGCTTTTAACAAACAAAGCAGGAAATTCCCACAGTTTTTGCACAACAACTCTTTATAGAGCTTCATAGGTCTGTAAAACCTTTTACACGTTTTCTGCCTACAACCTGCAGCACTGGAACATGTTTCACATCTTCACAGACTTCATTCTTTGAAGGGATTTGCTTTAAAGACTCTGATTAGTGAAGAAACCCTTCACTGCAGAGGGGTTTCAAACCAGCCTTGTTTCTGGTTTCAAAGTTGAATGCAGCTTTCAGTTGTTTATGCTTAAGGAAAAACTTTTCTTTAGTTTCATGCTAGAATTGGCATGCAAACTCTTCAAGAGGGAAAAGCACTTGAGTCCCAAATATTTCCTGTGTTTGGACATCTAGTCCACTGGGAAGAAAAATCAATCACAAAACCCTTTATTTCAAAGGGCTGCACACTTCAAAGTAAAAACGAAAGCACGTTGAATGTCTGACTCTATTCAGTGCTGCTTTAGATGGCTGGGAAATCATTGCTTGTGCAGAAAATAGTACTTATTATAGCACAAGTTATGGTGTTTTTTTCTGATGTTAGGAAAATGCATTCATGAAACTTGTACAATTGTTTTAGATGCCTACTATACTGAGATTTTCTTAGTAGAAATCCCAGAGTGCCCAATCTCTAGGAGCTGGGATTTATATTACCAACACGATTATAAAAATGGCATTTAGAGCTCTATTTAAAGCACTGTTTGGTGAGGAATGTTTCAAAGAAATACCTGCTATCATTTTTTCCTGGCTTGATCATTAATGTCACTGCTTGCAATGATAACAACGTGTCCACTCACTCCAGCTCTGTCTCACAGTTTGTGTGAAGTCAGAAGTTGAGGTTAATCTGCTTTTTCAATAAAAGAAATAAGTTGTTAACACATTTTCTTTTCCAACATGATTTTAGGATGGTAGTTTGCTGTGAACAAGCTGAGTTTTTCAATGCTTGGAGCAATATTCAAGTTCATTGCTTATCTAGGATATCAGCTTCTTTACCTGTGATCTGTTTCTTTCAAATTCAGCCTTTTCAAGCCTTGTGATGGAATTATCTTGCTCACTATTCTAAATCTTGTGGCACACTACAATAAATAAGAGTAACTCCTCACATTCAGGATTTTTTTCAGTACCATACATTAAAAAAAATACTCCTGCAGGGAGTATTTTCAGAACCACTTTCAGAAGCAGGAAAACAGCAGTGGCCTCTTCAGGGCTTTTATAATATCAGAGAGATGTGGTCATCCACAGAGGTCCTGATTTCCTCAGGATGTGCTGAGAATTCCTAAAGCACGTCAGGCCGTAGAGAATTCTTCTGACCAACTTCTAATAGGAAATAATTTTAATATATTGTAGGATATTAGCAGGAAATCTGCTGACTTGTTTCACTTGTGCAGATCTCATGAGCCTTTGTAGCCCAGAACTTGGGGCTGCTTGAGGTGACAATATATCACTGCTGGTAACATCACTTAGGAGTCATTAATGACTGCAGCACTGAAAGGCATCAGCTCATGCAGCCTGAACAAATTTCTACAAGAAGCTCTCAGCTTTTTACAGTTACTGCTGGCTTACCTGTATTTAACTAAGGGAAGTCTGATGATTGTTTAAATGCGTGTAAGTTTGTCTACCATCCTCTTTTATTCAGCATCTTGTCCTGAGAGAAGAGATTTCAGTTGGAAGAGCCATGGTCATGTAGCAGCTTCAGGTTTGTGCTTTCAGCAGAACTAGTGTTTTGTGAAGGCATTTGTCTTGGGTGGTGTGGTGGTTTGGTGATGGTTTGTTTTTTCTTAGTGCTGATGGCCTGAATCCTTTCATGCATGCTTTCTAGAAAGTGATGTTTCTTTGGGCAAATGCTTAACCATATTTTTTATTTCTGTTTTAAGTAATACATACTGGGTATGTGTATCCTCTTAAAATCTCAAAACCAGTATTACAGAATCCCAGATCCCAGCATGGTGGGGTGGGAAGTGACCTCTGGAGATCATCTCATCCCCCCCCCTGCTCCAGCAGCTCCCCCCCAGCAGGGTGCCCAGGGTCCCAGCCAGGAGGGTTTGGGATCTCTCCAGAGCAGGAGCCTCCCCAGCCTCTCTGGGCAGCTGCTCCAGGCTCCAACACCCTCACCCCAAAGAAGTTTCTCCTCCTGCTCAGGTGGCACCTCCTGGGTTCCAGTTGGTGCCCGTTGCCCCTTGTCCTGTGGCTGGGCACCGCTGAGTAGAGGCTGGCCCCAGCCTCTTGCCCCCCGGGGCCCTTTAGCTCTTGCTCAGCACTGCTCAGATCCCCTCTGAGGCTTCTCCTCTCCAGCTGACCAGCCCCAGGGCTCTCAGCCTGGCCTGGCACAGAGATGCTCCAGCCCCTCAGCAGCTCCACAGCCTCCCCTGGACTCTCTCCAGCAGCTCCTGGTCTCTCTGCAACTGGGGAGCCCAGCACTGGCCCCAGTGCTCCAGAGGTGTCCTCACTGGAGCGGAGCAGAGGGGGAGAAGAACCTCCCTGACCTGCTGGCCACACTCTTCTCCATGCCCCCCAGGACACCATTGGCCTTCTTGGCCAGGAGAGCAGGTTGCTGCTTTATGATTAACGTCTTGGCCACCAGGACTCCCAGGTCCTTCTCTGTGGAGCTGCTTTCCAGCAGGTATTATTTTATAGGTTAATAGTATGTCTTGCTCTGTGTATATATTTTAAAAGTCAGATGGTAAAACAGGTTCCATCATCTGAAAAGTGACAATAGATCTTGTTGGAGACAAATTTATAGCTATTAAATTTTTGTGCTTGTGTCAGCTAACCTTGGCAAACGGAATCCTACTTGCTGTTGGGATGAAACTTATAAATCTTTTCCACTTTCTCTTCCTCCTGGTTTTGAAACCTTGTCTTAGAAACCTTGTCGCCTCCTTTATTCATAGCAAGAGTATCCTGTGGGTAGAGATTCCTTCAAGGACTAGGGTGTAATATTTCACCTCTTTGTTAAAATCCTTTTTTCTTTATTTATTGCTCGTTCTCTCTTGCCTTGATGCATGAAAAGCTGTAGATGCCTTTGGGGTGGCTTCTGAGATCACTGTTTAAGGTATTTGTTTATAGTTGATAATTTTCAGAAACTGAAAGTAATCTTCTAACACCTTCCATTTCAATGAATCGTTTGATCAGTTGGAGTCCTGGATTCATTTTATTTTCTACCATAATCCTCTGGTTCCCTTTACATCCTCTTTAAATCTCCAAGAAAACCAGTTTTCCTCTCTGCGATCCTTGCAGTCACTAGCTGAGCAGCATTCTGTGTCAGGATGCCTCCTGCTTGCTTTTCCCCATGCCTCCAAAATTTAGAGCAGATCTTTGAAGGGTTGTGAAATTTTATTGCATTTATTGAAAGATCTGTAATAAAGTAAGAGTTGCACTCCAGAGCCAAGCGAAAACTCCCTGCCAAAACTGTGTGTGGAACGATTTCTTCTCAAAATCTAAGGGAAAAAAATCAGAAGTGTCAAATGTGTTTTGTCAAAATATTTTTCCAGTTTTGTATTGTCAATTCTTTGTGTAAAAATAAGTTATGGATTGAAATAATAGTTTACATTTTTTTCAAGACAAAATGAAGTAGTTATTGACTTTCATTTCTGAGACAGGGTTTCCCTGTTCAATGGACCTGTAATGTTTGTGAGCTCAAAGGTCTTTTCCAGCCTAAGTGATTCTGTGTTTCTGTGTTCTTGCCTTTGGAAAAGATGTGCCAGATGTACCCCTAACCTGTGGCCTACAATTTAATTTCTTAACACCTGCAAAACACATTTTTTTGTGGCCTCTTGGGCACACTGAGAGCTTTGACAAGGGCGAAGCATTGGAGATGAATTTGAAATTAAAAAAAAAAAAAAAAAGGCTTGTGTTTTAAAGCCTTTAGCTTTAATTGCAATAGCACTGGACTTGCTGTCTCAACCATTAGGGTTTTCCTGCTAATCATCTGTGAGAACAAACCACCCACCCACCTCCTTCAGCCAGCCCCAGCCTCTACCTGCTCATCCAGAAATATCTGCACTGTTGGGTCTCATTAATTCCACGATTTTTACACAAAACCTGACCTGCTTACACTCCAGCTCCTGAGATTCACAAAGTGAAATGGCAGATTTATACAAGCAGGCAGCTGTCTGCATGCAGAGTTACTGTGCATGGAAGAAATATGCAGATGTCAAATACAACCATGCAGTTGGCAAATCGACTTTGGGTATTTACATATATTAATTACCAGTGTGGGGAATTTGAGCATAATCCTGTTCGGAGAGGGCATGCAATGCATATGGAGCAGCACAAATACGGACTTTTAACTCTTTGTCTGGCAACAAGGGGACGTTTCTCCCCACAATTTGGTGATATTTCCTGTACTTCAGTTACAGGGCTGCAGGAGTTTTTACAGGGTAGAGCTGTTTATCTCTCACAGAGATATTTTTGGTCAACAGAATAGAATTACATAGAAATAAACTCCTTCAGTGCTGCAAGAAGCAACTTAATTCAGCCAGTGCTTGCTACAGAATTATGTTCTTAATAGCCAAGCAAAGAAGAAAATACAAAGGTAGGTAGGTGCATCCCTATATATAGCATTCACTCCGTGGCAGAGGCTTTAGCTTGGATATTAAATAGCAAGTACTAAACTTTGGAAAGTGAGCTGAGCACACGTCCATCCTCCCAAACTGGGTCAGCGAGCTGGCAGCCTGGGGTGGCTGAGGGGTTTAGGGATCAGCCGTTACGGTGTCTTAAACCAACAGGACTATGAAAGCAGGGTCAGATCCCCTGGACTGCCTTTGGAGAGGAACACGTCCCAGATTAGAGAGCAAAAATAAGTCTGTAGGACTGAGTGCTTGACGGCTGCTGGGTGGAAGGAGGACGCTCTACTTTCCTTTCTCACCCACAATCTCACCATTTTCACCTATTTTTACCATGATCACATTGCTTCATGTTTAAGGGACATAACTTCTTCAGCATGCACAGATCTGTGTTAGAAATGGGGAAATGGTTCTATGTTTGAACTGAAACTTTCCACTTCACTGCCTTACATCTCGGGGTGGATGCTGTGGGACAAGGAGACCGAGCTCCTCCTGTTCGTTATTGATCTGTACCTACAGCTTAACTCCTCAAAATGAGCAGCTTATTGTCCTAAGAGAGGTCTCCTGCTTCATATTTTTGTAGAAAAAAAAAAAAGGAGGCAGCACATAAAGATCCTTGCCCTGGCTTATTTCAACATCTTAGACTATTAATGCTTTTCTTTTTAAAAGTACACCCCTAGGTGAAGATGCGTTTGGTTTCCTCCCTCTGACAGGGCTTTCCCAAAGGCCTCCAAGCACTAACCTGCTTCAGGTCCTGAGTTTTTTTCTATTAGCTATTGTAATGTGCAACAAAACTCCGTTTTTAATAAGATTCAGTGCCTGCTACAGATCTGCAGGGAAGATTTCCAAATTCACAAATAGCACTGGCCACGTCTCTCTGAATTTTCTAATGTGAACTTGGGTAGGAAGTAGCTTGATGAAAATGGGTTTGTTTTGCATCAAGACTAGCATAATTGCTCAGGGTTTTTAAGTGTTGTAAAGGCAGGAAAGCAATGTTTTGGAAGGTTTGATCATGGAGTTAGATGGCTGCAAGTGGTAGTGAAAATATGAGGTCTGTGAGTATCTCACACTATTGAGCTTACGTACATAGATGTTAGTTGTAGATGAGCTTTCCCTTTGCTCATTTTCTTAATTTGGCTAAGAAATATTAACAGAAAAAAATATTAGGATTGTCTTGAATGGAGCTCCCTGTCTCTTTTCTTACTTTGATTTGTTTTGAAGTTTTTTTTTGTCTCAAGTTTTGCTGACAACAGGCACTCGAAGCTGCTTCCAAGTTAGAGTTAAAACAGTGCTTGACATCTCTATACAGAATATAGAACCTGACAAGGAGAAAAACATTGCCAGAGGTGCTTATTTATGTGAAATGCAGGACCAACAAACCTGCTGGAATGGAGAGAGGTCTGTTCTTGAAGAAATGATAAGAAACTTTCTAAAGGTTCATGGTCTGTATTATCCTCCCTTGGCACAGATGGATGTATTCCTGCTAAGGTCAGTGGAACTCTGCACAGTCTGCAGGCTCTGAAAGATCTGGTCCCCCGAGTGCTGTGACTCACCTGCCTCTTCTGTGCTCTGTTGCCATTGAATTGAACAATTTAGAGGTGTAAACATCCATCTTCCCAGTAAGGGTTGGAAATATTATTGTCTGCTTTTTACTGCTAAGAAACTGAGAATCTTTTCTCCTTGCCCAGCACGGTGCAGGGGGTTTGGCTTGTCCAGCTGGAGCAGGTGCTTCACCAAGTCCTGAGCTGTGGTGGCAGGTCCCCTCTCTGGGCACTGTGCTTTGTACCTGAAACCATCTGAAGTGCACACAGCAAGTCTTAATTACCTCTCTGCTTATTCTGATTTATTCTTTCCCTTGGAAAACTTTTCCTTTCAGGATCCATGGATCTCTTTTCCATTACTATATAAATTCACCTTAAAAAGACACAGATGTGAGAGAGAACCATAGGTAGATTCTGACATGGCACTGGTTTTCTTGCCATCCATCCTGGGATTCTCTGCATTGTGATTCTCACGTAATGAACTCAAAGCAAGGTGATGATTTGTGCAGATGAAAAACATATTAAAAGTTTCTCATTATATTATTATTGCTGGAGAATCACTTTGTCTTCTGGGAATTAAATATCATGAAGCTAGGTTATCAAATAATCTCCATATATCCTGATGAAATCTCTGGGGGATTTGTGTCTGCATAAGCACACAAATAGTAATTGCAGAGCAGGGATAAAAATAAAGAGTAGAGACTAATTTTTTTTTGCTAGATGTAAAATTTTTTCAACTTAGTTATGCAAATATTTAAAGTTAATGATGCCTTCAGTGACAGCAAAAATAACATTTCTAAATCTGACTGTTAAATCCTTGGGTTTGTTCCATTTTTTTGTGCCAAGATAATAAATTTCTTCTAAAAAACAAGTGTAGACTCACTCGTGACCCTCTGCCCACTATATATATTTTAATTCTATTTTAAAATGTCATGCAGTCTTTGTTTTATGATAGAGATATTGTAGTTACTTGGATGAAAAATCACAACATCCCAGGGAATTCTTCAGGGAATTAAAGTAGCAAGGATGCAGCAGATTTTTTTAACTCATTTATGCATATGAGTTAGCTTAATTTTTATCACTGAATGCAGGCTGAGCAGAATTCTAACCAGATGAAGCACAATTCTCTGTCATTTCTGCATGGATGCAGTACTGCATATTCTAATAATAGCAAGCATTTTGAAACATAAGATAGTAAATTCCTGGATGAAAGAGTTTGGCTCGTTATTGTCAGCCCGAATTCCAGCCCCAGAAGTTAATAATAAATAAAGACCAAGAGGCATGGCTCACATTATGGTTTTGATCCTACAGTTGCTCCCTGGAGATATTTGCTTGTCTGAGGATGGCAGGATCAGGATCTTACGTTGAATATCAAGTATTCAAGAGCCCAGCAGGTTGAGGAGACAAGGCAGGTTTGAGTGCGTGTGCCTTGATGCTCGATTTCATGTGGAGCTTCTGTAGATCCCCAGCTCCTGGGAAACAAGCCCTGCCAAAAGGGGAAGGAGTGCAGGCTGGGATTCACACAGAAGCATGTATGTGTTCCTATCAGTACAGGAACACGTGTGCAAAATGGCAACTCCTTAAAGACAGACCTAGTGAGACTCTGGGTGGAGACGTTGGAGGAAGCTGTTCCTCCTCCTCCTCTGTAGCTGTCAGCATGAGGAAGAGCAAAAAGGAAGGAGTAAGCAGCAGTGGCAGTCTCAGCAGAATTCCT
>NW_008627606.1:90286-94735 GCF_000691845.1 Merops nubicus
TGACCCATGCACCGTCCTGCTTTAGTCCCCTTGCCTCCATTTGCTATTTGGATTGTGATATTTTAGGGCAGGGTCTGTGTTGTGAGCAGCTGTGTACAGCATCTTGCTTTGCTTTCAGAAGATATCCTGAGGCCACCTGATAAATTAAGTTGCTTCTGCTGAATAAAAAGCTGTTATAAAATGCTGAGGTTTAAATCAGATCCTGAAGCATCCAGATGTGGGTAGCCTGTGTGTGATGGGTGGTAGAACCCTGCAGCACAGGGTTTGGTGAAGGATGGGGTGTTCTTTGACCCTCAAGAGATAAACTGGTGGAGCAAGTGCTGGCAGTGTGGTGACACAGCCGTATCACTGCCACTCCTGAACTGTGGTCACACCCCTGACTTCACTGTAACACACCCAAAGGGTTTGTAGAATAGTTCTGATTTATAAATAAAACAGATAAAGAATGTGAAGAAGGAGATTTTTAGTGAGGATTTGGTTTTTGCAGCCTTCTGGTGGATAGAGCTGACGGGAGCAGCAAGTCGTGTGTCCCTTCCTATTTTCATAACTTAAAAATAGAACAGAACAAAACTCCAGGTAGGATTATTTCATCTCACACACACACACAAAATAAAATTAATGCTGCCCTGTTCTACAGCGTGGATTTTAACACAGCCTGACATGCTGCTCTTGTAGTTCTCTGCTAAGTCCACGTCTGGTTACTGCTGCTCTGTCTCTGATGCAACAAGCTGACAGAACATATTCCTGGGGAAGCTGGGCTAAGGAGCTGAGAGGTGTCTTCCCAAGTGGATCTATTCAGCTACGTTGTGATGACATGTCAGGTCTTTTACTCCAAATTTAAATTCCAACAGTTCTTCTGGGTTCCAGAGTTTTTAGGGTTTTAGCTTCTTTTGCTACCTCAAGAAGGATAGGAAGGTGGAACGCAAACCAGATGTCACACCAGCACAATGCCAAAAATAGTCCCCCAAATCTCAGCCTTCAGATTTCTGTTAAGAAAATGGTGATTTTTAAAAAAGTATTTTCAATAACTTTTTTTTTTTAAAGCATCACTTCTATCTCTGTCTACTGTACTTCCAGTATAATCTGGTGTTTGCTGCTTGATAGGAATTCTCCACATTCTCATAGTTCAGTGGAGGAACTTCTGCAGGGGAGAGTGTGGGCCAGGAGCCATCCTCCTGGGGTGCTGGGGAGAAGGATCCCATTTTCACATCACCACTGCTGCCATTGCTGGATTGCCCTTTGCACTGATGCTCCTGCAGCTCCTTGTCTGCTTGTGTGGTGACCTTTCCATGGGAGTGCTGATGTGCTCTCATTTCTAACCCCTGGCGAGGCCATTTTCAAGAGCTGTGGTACAACAGAAAGGCTGTTGCAATGCCTTGTTACTTTTAAGAGGCTGTAAATGCTGAGATAGGATTTTAAGAGTTTTGTGAATGTGATACAGTTGCATCTATGGGATGTAAAGGAGGAAAAGCCTCCTTTAAGTACTACTTAGTTTTGCTTTTTAATTTGAGTTGCTGTCTAATCAAAACTGTCCAGAGACTCCACTCTGAAGCAGCAAAGCTGCCTCTGACCTGCCCAGTGGAACAAGCTTCCCCCCAAACAGCAGCACAAGTGCAGTTTTCATTTACATTTGCTTATGATTATCAATACAGCTCTTTAGTCCTCCTGCTAGCATGTGTTTGCTTCACTCTGAGAAATTCCTAACACAGATTGTAATCTTTCAGGGCTCACACAAAAGCTTCTTCCCCTTCAGTGATGGATGCAGTGTGTTTCCTTGCTTGTTGCACAGGCTTCATTTCACATCAGCATTCCCAAATTGGACCTGGGCTTTGGGCTGAGAAGCTCAGGCCTCCAGCGTGTGCTGAAGCTGGGGTCCCTGATGGTGGGACAGAGCTGCTGCAGGGCAGGCTGGCTGTGAGGAGCAGGGCTGTGAGCCTGCTCCTGCTCTTGGGCTTGGAGACAACAGCTGGTCTCTGGCTTGTCCCTCCTGATGGATGTGACATAGTCTGAGCTTCTGAGAAACATCTGCAAGAGTTTGTTAGTGTATAATGTTTCTTAGTGGCTTCAGAATATTTTACTGTTTGGTTTTTATGTGTGTCGTGGATTCCTTTTGTATTCAGTGAGGAGCAGACCCTGAACCTGCCTTCTGCACCCTTTAGAGCCCTGCTCCAGCAGATCTCACAGTCCCATCCAAAGTGGCACTTTTCCCATGTGGGTGAGATGAAACATCATCTTAGGAGAGCAGGCAGGGAGAAATAGCTGAAGAAAAGCTTCAAATAGCACTTCATCAGGTTTTAAACAAAGGTGCTGTGTATGTGCATGCTCTGAGTGTTATATACCAGCATTTTCCTGATTGAATTTATTTCTGCACTTTTATTCTAACATTAAATGAGTTGGTTAAAATGGATTTATGTGAGCCAGGCCCCCTTGTATTTACGAGGAGAGATCTGGTTGCTGGATTTATCTTTCTTAGCTCATTCTTTGAACTAGTTAAGAATGGGATAATGTGCTGAGTAAAAATGGGAAGTGGGAGAGAATTTCCAAGTGCCAGTGGCTGCTTTGTTTGTCTAGCACGCAGTCTTTATCACAGTGTAATAAATGAGATTGCACTGTCTGTATTCTCTCTGTGGAATGGACAAGGATTTTTCATTTCATGCTTCATTCACAGCCAGCTACAATGATTTCACAGAGTCAGCACCTACGCTGAGCACAGAGGGAAGAACAACACTATATTTATGGCCTGCAGGAGAAGTGTCACAAATACTCCCATTTCCACTAACAGCAGAACACCAAGAACAGGGTCCTGTTGCCTTGAAGGAGGAAAAGCAGTGGAGAGGAGAGGCCTTGTGTTTGCAGCTCTTTGTTGAAAAGTTTTACAGAAGCATACAAGCTTCCTTCAGGACATGCATAGGCTCTGGGAGACCTTTGGGGGCCTTTCAGTGCTTCAAGGGGCCTGTCAGAAAGCTGGGGACAGACTGTTTAGCTGGAGCTTTTGTGACAGAACAAGGGGTGATGGTTTTAAACTAAAAGAGGGAGACTGAGACTAGAGAGAAGGCAGAAATTTTTGACACTGAGGGTGGTGAGCCCCTGGCTGAGGTTGCCCAGAGAGGTGGTCACTGCCCTATCCCTGGAACCATCCCAGGTGAGGTTGGACCAAGCTCTGAGCACCCTGCTCTAGCTGGGGATGTCCCTGCTCAGGGCAGGGGGTTGGACTAGATGGCCTTGAAAGGTCCCTTGCAACCCAAACCAGTCTGTGATTCTGTGATTGCCTTTTCTGGACTCCCATGGAAATGGCATTTCAATAGCAACATCATGGTGTTAGATGAAAAGATGTTCATCCTAGAGGAGGGAATCCAGTTCCTCCACAATACAAGAGGATGGATAGTCTTGTTGGGGAATGTTGTTGTGATGGGCTAAGCTTCCACCTTTTTTTTTTGCCTCTAAGGAGGAGTTTTCTAAGGTAACCCTTCCCAGTCCTCCTGTTCTTTCATTCTTAGGATTTGCAATTATTTATTATCTACCCTTCCATTTCTAAGAGCAATTGAGTTTCTTTCTACACAACATCAGTTGTATTCAAAGAATTACATTAAAAGGTCTCTGAATATTTCAGAGATGAGGCATTCATATTTTTCTCATCATTGCAACCCATCCCACTGAATTAGGGAGCAAAATCCAAGCTCAAACTGCAGGTAACTTTTCCTTCTTTTATCCAAACTGTTTTGCAGGGTAAGGTGCTTTCTTCTACTTTTACTGGAATATGAACAATTATCTAGAAAGATCTGTTAGTGAATTAGCTGAGGAAAGGCAGAGAACTGAGTATCTTCTGTCTCATACAAATAAATGAGCTACATCTGAAGATTTAAGCAATCAGATTTGCATAATGAACGTGTTTATGCCACATTATAGTCACCTGGTTTACAAATTCAGTGAGCATTTCACCACTATTATCTGCTGTCATAGCAGGAAAATGAAACATTTGGGCAAAAACAGTTTGTAAGGCAATGTGCATGTATTTTACTTTGTTTTTAACATCTGATCTTTAGGAAGTTTTTCTTATTTGAGAAATAAACTCACATTGCCAGAATAGTGGTTGAAAACGTAGGATTAGTGCATCGAGCTTTTAGTGATTTGGGCAGGGAATTGTTTGAATTCTCTTCCAGATTGCTTCAACTGACTGGCTGTCTTCTGTGTCTTCCAATAATATTTCCATTTAATTTTCTATTTTCTGTTAGAAGCTTTTCCACACAGTTCATTTTTTTTATAACCTTGTCCAGAGCAATAGTGTTTTGATGTCAGCACAGTCCCTTTGACATCATTTTAGGCAAGATTTTGAAGAGTGCAAAGAAGAGTTTATAAACTTGTGTATCTGAATATCCTCCAAATACTTTGGTCCTGTTTGGACAACCTGTCCAAATATAGTGTTTTCATTAATTACTCTCTGGGTGCTTT
>NW_008627607.1:0-11181 GCF_000691845.1 Merops nubicus
AAAAGACTGTTAAGATCACTGAGTCCAACTATTAACTTAGTGCTGCCAAGTGTACCACTAAACCATGTTACTGAGCACCTCATCTACACATTTTTTAAATATCTCCAGGGATGGTGACTCCACCACTTCCCTGGGCAACTCATTCCAATACTTGACAATCATTTCGGTGAAGAAATATTTCCTAATGTCCAGTCTAAACCTCCTCTGCACAACTTGAGGCCTTTTCCTTTTGTCCTGTTGCTTGCTACTTGGGAGAACAGACCAACACCCACCTCCCTACAACCTCCTTGCAGGGAGTAGTGGAGAGTGATAAAGTCTCCCCTCAGCCTCCCTTTCTCCAGCCTGAACAAACCTTCTCTCCTTAGCCACACCTTATAAAATTTGTTCTCTAGAGCCCTCACCAGCTTTTTGGCCCTTCTCTGGACTCACTCCAGTATGTGAATATCTTTCTTGTAGAGAAGGACCCAAAACTGAGTACTGCATTTGAGATGTCACCTTACCAGTGCCAAGCAGTGGGGGACAAGCAGCCTTGCTTGCTACACTATTTCTGATACACGCCAGGATGTCATTGGCCTTCTTGGCCACCTGAGCACTCTGCTGGCTTGTATTCAGCTCACTGTCAATCAACACACCCAGGTCCCCTTCCACCAGACAGTTTTCCAATCATAATTCCCCAAGCCTGTAGCATTGCACAGGGTTGTTGTGACCCCAGCGCATGACCTAGCACTTGGCATTGCTGAGCCTCATGGAATTGTCCTCGACTAATTGATCCAGCCTGTTCGGATCCATCTGTAAAGCCTCCCTACCCTCAAGCAGATCAATGCTCCCACCCAGCTTGATATCATCTGAAAACTTAATGAGACTGCACTAGATGATTCCATCTCGATCATTGCTAAAGGTATTGAAGACAACAGGCCCCAGTAATGAGCCCTGGGGAACACCACTTGTGACGACCTACCAACTAGATTTAACTCCATTCACTATCACTCTTTGGGTCTGGCCATTTGTCCCGATCTGATGTCGGAGGAGGTTTTGATATGATCCCAAGAGGCGAGATTAAGACACAAGCGAGGTCAAATGCTCTATACCCAATATAGTTTTTATTACAAAAAAAAGAAAAGTGTTACAAAAGAGTAGCGATAGGACAGAGTGAAAATAAAAGGCAGAAATGAAGCAAGCGGTCGGTAGAGAGTCGCCAGAGCAGTGACCATCAGGGGCCCAAAAAGCTTCGGGGGGGGGCGGTGGAGCAGGAGCCAGGCAGCGAGCAGGCCGGAGAGCCATGAGCAGGTGAGGAAAAAGAGCCCCGGGCAGTGTCTGCACTGGATTAAATAGGGTCTGGGCCGGGTACTGACATCACGGGTCCTCCTCCAGGTTGGCTCCTTTAGGTGAAGTGCGCCTGCAGGGCTTCAGGCGGAGGGGCTGCCAGGCCCTGGGCATGGGGCCCGTCCCATGCAGACGCCCACACTGCACGTCCCCGGCCGGGGTAGGGATGGGGGGCAGGCCAGCCGTGTGCCCGGGGGCTCCTCCGGAACGGCCCATGACTCACACACGTGCTTGGCTTGTGACAGTGTGGTCTGTGCCCAGACAGGCTCTGCCCAGCTCACACAGCTCTCCCACACATGCAGTCCTCCATCCAAGGCTATCTTTGAGACAAACACTCCATGACTCAATCCTTCAGAACATCCAGCTAGATTTTTGCTCAGTGAAGCATACATACATCTGAGCCATAAACAGCCAGTTTCTCCATGAGAATGCTGTGGGAAATGGTGTCAATGGCTTTACCAAAGTATAGGTAGACAAATTCCACAGCCTTTCCCTCATCCACAAAGTGGGTCCCCTTGAGGGTCATGTTAGTCAAGAAAGGCCTGCCTTTCATAAACCCATGCTGAGTGGGCTTGGTCACCTGATTCTCCTTTTTTGTTTCAAAGCAGCATGATCTACTGAGCTCAGGTCACAACCCACATTGAACAGAGGACTGTGGGGCTGCCATTCCCATTAGTACTCCAGTGAACAGATGCTGAGTAATCCAGGCAGTGGAAATGTCACTATCAATTAAATGGAGCTCCTAGAAATAACAAAGTGTAGATTTACTCTCTGAAAGCATATGTGGAAGTAAGTGCACCTTCTGTATTATTTCTCATGTTTGCAGATATGCTTTCCCTGCGGGGTGTTTCAGGCTGCACATCTAATACTATTGAACATCACAGTCTTGAGGAGTTGCCACAGAAGGGAAATTTAAAATTGCCACCTCCTCCCATATTCTTATTCTGACACAAGTAATCCAATCATGAAGCCAGAATAAATATCTACTTCAAAAATAAATATCAGTTAACTACAGGTTAAACATTTCTAGTAAGCGGTCCAAATAAAAAAAAAAAAAAAAAAAAAAAAAAAAAAAGAAAAGTACCTTCTTTTGCGTAGGTCTACAATCAAATACCAAAGAGATTGGTAGTTCCAAGCAGAGCAAATCTTTCCTCCGTTTTCCTGGAAAAAGGGAATTGATTATTTCACACTTTGTGCTAGTGCAGAGCTGACACTTTCTTTCTCACTGTGCACCTGCATGCCCAGAGTGTTACTTCTGCAAGCCAGAAAGGGAGATAGTAGATGAGCTTTAGTCCTTACCCATCTCTTGCATTCCTTCACTCTTGCTCACAGGAAATATCACACTTCTATGAGGTGCCAGCCTTCATTCTTTTGACGAAAGTAAAAAGGAGAGGTTTTACCTCCAAATCACTGAGCATCCAAGGACAAACTAGCCATAGCTGCCACAAAATTGTTTACTAGAAAATAATGTGAAGTAGCAACTGGAAATTACTTTCCAGATAGAGGGTTCATTTGTATCTACAGAATCTACAGAGTTTCCCAGAATGAGGTATTTATCTTCAAATGAATAAAGCTACACAGAGCTTCTTGCAGTAATGTACAATAAACCAGTAAGCAGTTATTTTTCTCCCAAAGCATTTAGTTTATAACTTCCAGCTGCTTATTTCTTTATGGGAATAATAATGTGCCAGGACTTTATTTATGACTCAATGTGCAGCTTTTAGCAGTTGATAAGCAGCTATTGATAATATTTAAGAACAGACTACCGTGTAATATACATATTAGCTTGTGCCAGAGTAAAGATGGAATACTACACAAGAAAAGTGGTTTTGTGACCAATGCTTATAAAAGTTTGTCTGAGATCAAGAAGTGAGCCTGTTTCTGATTTTAGAGTGGTGATACTCAGAATTAACAACACTAGAATTACACCACTATCCTTGCATGGGATAAGATCCACAAGAGCAAGCGTGCTAATATTGACGTATACCATCTTAGCTGTCAGTAGTGTTGCAAACCTAAACAAAGATCAAGACAAGCTCATAATATTCCAGCCTCACAATATTATTCTGTCATGTCTAGAAAGTTTTATGACCTACACTCAATATTTTATGAGTCATCTAACTATAATAAATATTTAATCAATATTTTATTTAAAATTAGTTCAGTCAAAATTTTTGGACGTTCTGTAAGATGCATGTAAAATAAATTTGATCAAGTGCTTAAATTCTAAAGATCATATGCAGGGAAAACAAACTTTTATATTTTGGTGAAAAAAGACTTGTTTTTTTTATTTACACATGCTTATATATCCCTCTATATATTTTACATTGCTGGTTTTGTCCTTTTGATGTTTTGTAGAGAAGAAAGTTACCTCATATTTTGTTGGCAATAGACACTATGTGAAAGATAAAACACATTAGATAAGGTTGTAAAAGGAATCGTTTCTTAAAATGATGTCAGAATTTTTAGTTTGAATTCATAGCAGTTCAAGAAACAGACTTTCAAGAAGGTCTTTGTGAATTACAACAGAACGAAGAAGCAAACAAAAAAAACACCTGTAAACTGTAAAATATTTTAAGTACTTTAAGATACAGGAAAAGATGGCCACATTCAAGAAAGCTTTTGTACTTTAAAACACCCTTCTAAAATACTGGGTATAAAAAGCATGCAGATTTGGCAACGTTGAATGCTTTCCAGTAGCTTCACATGGACTCAGGTTATCTTCAGTTATTTTTAAGCATTAACCCCTTTCTCTTAATGCATCCTCAAATATGAAATTTTGTGTCTGCTGATATCAAAATTCCTACTGAGAAAGAATTTAATTGCCATGATAACTTCTCTCAATGGAAATTAACTCATTATGAAAAATAATCAGGTAAATATGCATTTGGAACACAGAAGAGCATATATTGTAAGGAATTAGATGTAGAAGAATGTAACTAGGGAACTCTGGAGCAGGAATTCTGTCTGAAGTTGAATAAGCACAGGGAAAAACCAGGATGTACGAAGTTAAGCAGAAGATAGGGAAATAGCAATTATTTCTATTTTTACCTTCCCACACCACCTTCAGAGTAGAGTCTTTTGTGTCAAAGCAAACAGAAGAGACATGGAGAATGGAGACATTCTCCAAGCTGAGCACTGTGAGGAGAGCAAAATCACATACGTGCAACGTTGATGGCAGATCTGAATGTGAGAGCCATCTGCCTGTGTGGCCTGTCTCCACCACAGCCCTTTTCCCAGAAAAGGGTGGCCTCCTGAATACTTCCTAATTGAGACAAGGAGGAAATTTTTTTTTCTATTTAATTAAAAGATTCACTTCTATCAGGAAAGTAAGGAACAAAAAACTTTAGAAATACAAACATGAAAATCATTAAAATAATAAGGGATAAAGTGCAGATAAGCCTACCCCTGAAGCTGTTACAACAGAGAAAAAAAGCTGTATCAGGTGAACAGATAGTGTACAGTGGATGGTAGCAGTGGGTGGTACAGTGGGTAGTATCTATACAGAGGGTAGTAAAACTTCAGAGGATCAATTTTTAAGAAATTAAAAAAAAAAAAAAAGTACAGTGTGAAAAAAATTACAGTATGAATTGCCTCCTCCTTCTGAGTACTACAAGCAGTACCACATGTCTATGTCACCAAGAGCAGCAATATATACTGCAAAGACTGGATCTCTGACTTGGCAGATAATCTGCCTGAATGCTAGATGGATTTTGGAGACAGCTCTGGTAAATCAGCATTAATCTGTAGAGGTGATTAGGGTTACCACAATAAATTTGCAGCTGTGATGGGACAAGAAAAAGGTGTACTTTTTACCTAAAAGCATCCCAAATGCTATTTACCTGCTTAGCACAAAAACTCATCAAGTAATCCCTATGCTAGTTGTTAAATCTTCATTAAATTTAACATGTAGAATAGTTACAGAGCTTGTAAAGAGTCATGTTAATTCACTGCCACAACACTGTTTCCTTTGCAGAATCCTGCAAGAAGCATTGGTGCTGAACCTATGAGAAGAGGGAGAGATGCAGGTCAGGCACAGAAAAGGTTCCCAAAACCCAAGAACAGAAATTATTTTTTTTCCCATAAACATTTGAAAAATGAAAAAAAAAAAAAAAAAAAAAAAGGTGGGAACAAATTTTCCTTCCTCGAGTTTACCTACGGTACTTTTTAGGGTTTTCTTAGGTGACTTAACATGTTACTTCAGGGATCTGAATCCAGAACTGCATGACAGAAATCGGCTGGGTATTAATGTCAAAGGAAGCATTATATCCTCACAGGGAAATTGAGAGTATTCACAGAAGACCATGAAAGGAGTGAATTTCATTACTTTTCTAAGACACGGTGATTTCATTTCAGCTAAAAATTATGAAGCAAACACTGCTATTGTTCTGCTTTCGGAATCAACTGCATGGAAACTGTCAGACAATATGAGGATTTCAGAAAAATAAAAGGAATGTTTCATTTTGAAAGAAGTACAATTGTAAATGCTTCATAGAACTATAAAAGTGCTACAACTGGTAAATATACCACCCAATCAGGACCATATACATCTAACACAATACAAAAGACACAGTCATTTAAACACTATAAAAGAGCAAGAATATTGAGTAGCCAGAAGCAGAATTTCCCTTGTAAGCAGGGACTGTGATAGCAATTAGATTCTAAGTAGGATTAGGTCCATTGTCAGAACTTCAAACAGTTAGAGGGAAAAAGTTCAGATTTTCAGTAGATTGCAGTAATTCCAGCAAGTATCAAAGTCATGAGAAAGACACAAAAGTAAAGCTAGCTTAAATAAAATGTGTTTCTAAATGAGTACTGAATTCTGTTTAAAGTAATGCTTGCAATAGAAGGATTTCAGGAAATAAAAGTTTGTGATAACAGGCATGTGTTTGAACTAGTTAAAAGGAAAAACAAAACAAAACAAAACAAAACCACAAAATATAAAACAAACAAAACATCCACCAGGGTAAACTATAATATTAATTTGATTTCAGGAGTTTTTTCCAAAACACAAAGAACAATTTCCTTAAATAAGATATCAGATCTACCAATTATGCCTTTTAGGTACATATTCAGTTAATATATAGTGCTGTATGCAACACACCACACTTTTAACACAGTAAATGTTATCCTGTAATCTATAGATTAATGAGGTTTTATCTCTAAAGTTCTCATTTTGTTTTTCTAAACAAGACATATTTCCCAGATACAAACTTCCAGATACAATCTTCTTTCCCATGTAGAAATGCAACATTAGTGATTAAGCATAGAGCTAAAAACATGACCCAAGTGAAGAGTAGATGCTTTCTCTGATCTTGTAGAATGTTTAGCTATTTCCCATGCTATTTACTAGGTATCAGAACTCGTTAGCTAAAATTTAACCTTATGGATCCTAAAGTACAATTTCATTTCATTTAATTTCATTTCATTTCATTTCATTTCATTTCTCTGTAACCAGGAAGCTGACTTGTGTTTTGTCTTTTGTTTTGCTGGGACATCCCACTATCTTCAGGATTCCCCCCAAGAGGCAAAGTAGGGCACCATGTATGTTTCTTCAAGCATTTTACACAGCCAGAGAGCAGAGGCAGACAGAGCCAGTGACCAGCCCATAGCCAAGGTGTAGAGGGAACAGAGCTTGTCCTCTGACTGTATGGAAAATAGCACAATGGCTGAGACTTTATGAAGCGAATAATGAGTTACAAGCTCTTTCATTTTTGGTAGTGCTATTACAAATAACATTCCAAGCTGGTTTGTAGGCATTGTTGCAAATTCTGTATCCCATGTTACTGACTCCAGTGAGCACAGCAAAGATGTGAAATAGAGCATCATATCAGAATATTTCAGCTAAAAATAAAATTTGCTAATGTTTACTTACCAGTAGTATTTTCAGCTAGAAATTAAAATGTAAAGTGGGGATAAAAGTGAAGATGAGAATTTGAATAAATTAACACTGTCTGCTAATTTCAAGGCACTTGCTGTGAAATCTGGTCCCACTGAGCTAGACAGTATGGTGGGTTCAGAACACAGCCACTCTGGATTGTTGTAAGACACTCTGACACCTACATGGGGGATGACAGCCTGTCACACTGATGATGCTAATGACTGCCACCAAGAGAGTTTTTACTTACAAGCAATCACAGACATCATTAAATTCAATGGATGAGCCAACCACTATTTTCAGGGCCAAATGGAAGGAGCAATTAAGACCACAGAGAAGCACGTATGAATTGTCAGCAGCTGTATGAAAAAAAGAAACAAGTAAGCTTGCTTTCCTGCTAAAACATGGTCTATCTAGTGCCAGCTCCCACTGGAGAACGTATATGCAATGCATTGAAGGATAGAACATGGAATGTCATTACAGGGAATGATATTACAAAGACCTGCTGAGAACGGAACATTTTCAGAAACTCTGAAGCAAAAGAGGGAAAACATGATGGAAATTAATAAGTGGTGAGCTCCAGGAGCAGATGAAAATGCCATATCCTGGGGGACCCTAAAGAAGTTAGACTGTCTAATCTTTCAAGGAACCCCGAAACTTCCACGGAATACAGACACACAGCTCTGTACCTGTTAGTCCAGTTCTAAAGGAAAAAAAAAGAAACTGCTAGTTCTGTAATGCTGAGGTTTTAGGGCTACATGTTACTCACAACCTGATCTCATATATTGAGAAAACATGAAAGTGCTTCAAGGTCAGTAAGTATATCAGAAAGAGTATACATCAATCCAAACTGAGACAAGTAGAGTAAAAAATGGTGAACTTAAGGCAAATTCTGTGCCAAACATCATTGATTATTGCTGCTGTAGAATCCCAGTATCTTTAAAAGTGATCCAGTACTAGATTTCAGCCATCTATGCTCCATCTACAGTTTCAACAACACCTACCTTTTTCTTCTAATGAATCACATGCAGACACAGAAATGTGTAGCCTTGGCATTTTATGAACAATACCAGTCCTGTCCGCATTCAGCTTGATTGAATCATGACACTGAAAAGGTGCAGATAGAATGGAATCTCTTGGGTGAAAGTGGTACTTGGCCATTGATGTAAAAATATCAATCACAGGCATGCTCAGCCTTACTTTGGAGTTAGGAACAGCAAATAGAAAAAGTTATATGTTTGGGGACATTGGATTATTTTACTATCTTGCACCGCTTGTTATAGAAAGGGATCATAGGACATTAGTGTAGTAGAAGTGGAGGACACTGACAGGGCATGCACAGTTGCTTAGTAAATGAGAGAGCTGGGTCACAACACAGGGTGTCATCACAGAAGGGATTTTTTTTGTTAAGATGCAGCTATAGTGCTGCACTGGCTGCCTGCCCTTCAAATAATAATTAGTATTCCTGGAACCACAGTCCCAGTCAGAAGAATTACATGCCCAATTTTATCACCACATTCACCAGGAGGATGGGGAGATGCAAGTGTGTGACACCACCAGAGATACCTAGAGCAACATCATTCATAGAGTTTGATAAAAATCAGATTATTTTTCCATTGATTCCATATCTAATCTAGCTATAGATTCACTATTTATAGTCCTGTAGTCTGAAGTGCATTCTTTCCTACAGTCCACTTAAGGTTAAGTCAACTGTTTTGCTGTCATTTTGGTCTGCATCAGAGACTCTTGGTAAGGCATAAACAAGTATAATGGTTTCTCAACATTTCTGGCCTCTTAATACCTACATGTAATTCAGTTTAAATTAAATACCCTTACTAACCTGCAGTGAGTTGAACCTGGATGGAAGCCAGGTACCCACCAAAGATGACCTATCACTCTTCCTCCTCAGCTGGACAAGGGAGAGAAAATATAACAGAAAGGCTCATGGGTTGAGGTCAGAGCAGGGAGATCACTCACTAATTACTGTCACTGTCAAACCAGACTCAACTTGTGGCAATTAGTTGCCAATCAAGTCAAACTAATATAATAAGAAATAAAACCAAATCTTGAAACATTTCCTCCACACTTGTCCCTTCTTCCTGGAGTCAACTTTACACACAAATTTTCTATAACCTCCCCAGTAGTGGCACAGGCAGATGGGGAATGGGAGTTATAGTCAGTGCATCTCATGTTGTCTCTGCTGTTTCTTCCTCACACTCTTCCCCTGATCTGGTGTGAGGTCCCTTTTCCCATGGGAGACAGTCCTCCACAACCTTCTCTAATGGGAATCCTTCTCACAAGCTACAATTCTTCACAAACTGCTCCAGCAGAGGTCCTTTTCACAGGGTGTAGTCCTTCAGAAACAGACTGCTCCAGCATGTGTTCCTCTCCCCATGGGTCCACAGGTCCTACCAGGAGCCTGCTCCATCATGGCCTTCTCATGGGGTCACAGCCTCCTTCTAGCACATCCATCTGCTCTCCCACAGGGTCCTTCTTGGGCTGCCGGTGGATATCTGCTTTACCATTAATGTCTGTGGGCTGCAGGAGGACAGCCTGCCTCACCATGGTCTTCACCATTAGCTGCAGGGGGATCTTTGCTCTGGTACCAAGAGTACACCCTCCCTCTCATTCTTTACTGACCTTGGCATCTACAAAATTGTTTTGCTCACATATTCTCTCTCTTCTTTTCCTGCTGCTGTTGTACAGCAGGTTTTCTTCCTGCCTTCTTAAATATGTTATCACAAAGATGCTGCCACCTTTGCTGACGGGCTTACTCTTGGCCAGCAGCAGGTCCACCTTGGAGATGGCTGGCATTAGCTTTATTGGACATAGGGGAACCTTCCAGCAGCTTCTCAGAGAAGCTACACTTGTAGCCCACCCCACTACCAAAACCTGGGCATGCAAATCCAATACATAACACAAAAATGGAAACACGATTTGCTTCACATTAAAACTAAAAAACAGTGTTTCTGGATCAAGACAGATTGCTGGAATGAGTTCACAAACTTGGACATACGAGAGTTTTTCAATATGGCTAAAGGTTATGAAAAGTTCCTTTAAAATTACTGTAGAGAATATATGTGTAAAATAGGAACAATTTCTGTATAGAGAACAAACTTTAAACATATTCATTTAAAAATATCATCAAAAAAAAGATGAAAAATCTGTTATTTAAACCTGTAAGGGCACACAACAATATCCATTATTCCAAAAGTAAACACACTGGCCTCAGACTGGCAACTAATTCCATACTTAAAGAACAAGTAATCTTCAGTACAATGAAGAATTATTTTGGGGCAATATTGCAGATAGTGCAGGAACAAGAAATTCTAGAATGTTTTTCAAACCATGATTCTAAAATCAATCTGTGATGACAAAAGACCAAATCAATTATACACCTCTGTGGACCACACCTACCAGGAAAAAATAATTTAAAAAAATAAATAAAGAAACCCTCTACTTCAATAAAAAAAAAAAAATCACAGCTCCAGTACTGACATGCACTCCTTTTCAGAAAAAAAAACCAAAAAAAGAAAACAAAACCAAAACAAAACAAAACAAAACAAAAACAAAAACAAAAACAAAAAAAAAAACCAAAACCAAAACCAAAACCAAAAACAAAAACAAAAACAAAATAAAACAAAACAAAACAAAACAAAACCAGAAAAAAAACAAACATACACCTTAATTTGGCATCTAACCTGCACTCTTAATGCTCTTGTTTTCATAAAAAATAGCTAAATGTACGAGTGTGACATCATAAATGCCAACATGCCAAACATATTAAAACTTCTGGTACCAGACAGAATCACAGAATCACAGAATGTTAGGGGTTGGAAGGGACCTCCAGAGATCATTGAGTCCAACCCTTCTGCTAGAGCAGGACCATCTAGTCTTGGGCAGGTCACACAGGAACACATCCAGATGGGTCTTAAAAGTCTCCAAGGAAGGAGACTCCACAACCTCCCTGGGGAGCCTGT
>NW_008627607.1:11427-21281 GCF_000691845.1 Merops nubicus
AGGTTGTTCCACCCCCCCAGTCCTCCTTGTAGCCCTCCACTGGACTCTATGCAGTAGATCTCTGTCCCCCTTGAAATGGGGAGCCCAGAACTAGACACTACACTCCAGGTGAGGTCTCACCAGGGCAGAGTAGAGAGGGAGGAGGACCTCCCTTGTCCTGCTGCATACACCTTTCTTAATGCACCCCAGGATCCCATTGGCCTTCCTGGCCACAAGGGCACACTGCTGTCCCATGGACAACTTGTCCATGGAACTCCAGGACTCCAAGGTCCCTCTCCACAGAGCTGCTCTCTAGCAGATCACCTCCTAACCTGTACTGCTGCATTTTATTACTCCTGCCCAGGTGAAGGACTCTGCACTTATTCTTGTTGAATTGTAGACATTCTCTCTCATTCACTCTTGTGCAATAATCATAAAAAGGCAGAGCAGGCTATTTACCATCTTAGTAAAACGAGATAGTCAAAATGAATGATCTACTGTAAGCAAAAGATTATGATTTGTGGCTGCAAATGTTGCTAAATAAAGTAACACCAAAGATTGGTTCCTTGAGCAGATCCCCTGGATACTCACAGTCAGTACATGTTAGATTAACTCTGTCAGACATTGGAAGCACAAAACAAACAGAAATCACAAAGCTGGACACTGCCAACAAAGAACTGGTGCCAGGGCAGTCCCAGGGGCTGAGTGAAGATTCAGTGGTCCGTGCCCTTGAGGCCCTGAAGATAAGGAATGTGGAATGCAGTGAAGGCTGCTTGCACCATTCTTCCACCTAGCTCATGGTAGTTGTGTAGTCCCTGAAGGTGCAGAGGAGGAAGTTTTGTGCTAATGTCAATGAACAATTGTCTGCCCACAGCCCCATCCCCATACTTTGCACATCAGTAACAAAAAAAAAAGGTATAAATATCCCCCCTTTTTGGACCCAGTTTTTGGGAGGAGAATTCGGCACCAAGTCGTAGGGACTGACTGACAGTTTGTTCTCCTCACCCCTCCCCAGCAGGGACACCTTTGGGGAAGATTTGTGGCCTTGGCTCTGCTGAGTGATTTTCCCCAGGAGATTATTATTTTTGTAATTGAATTGCATTTTAGAGCTCTATAGCTAGTCTGCAGCTTAGTGTATTCATCACCAGCAATCACAAAGAATCTGTATGTTGCTGTTCGTGACTCCGACGGCTGCTGTTGAATGCAACCGGACCTACAGCACCAGGCTGTTCGTGCATCTGGTGTTGGACCTGCAGTCACGGCTGTAGTTAGAACCTATTGAGACACAAGTTCAGCTGCCCCCAGCCTCTATTATATCTGAGGACTGGCTAGAAAACAAGGGGATTTGTCTCTTACCAAATTTGTCTCTCCCTTACGTACACCTACCCCTTTCCCTTCATGCAATGAACTCCCACATTGATCTTGAAGCAGTCCAATATACCTTGCTCTGAAATGAAACCTTGGTGCAGTTCAAGAGAATGACAGCTTAGGGACTTTTCAGTTGCCACACACATACGACTGAGAAGGATCAATCTCACTAGCTACAGAGAGCTCTTCTTGTTATTTCAGATGACCTCTGGGCAAAGGACAGACTCTCCAGTCCCTCCCCAAAAATTTAGAAACATGGAGAACAATAGAGGCCAGGGAGTAGTTCTGCTTCTGTTTCACCCATGGTGAATGAGATGAGTGGATGGGAAACCAAAGAGGTTTCTCTCTCCTATTAAGTGACCATTAACAAAATGAGGGTAGTCTGCCAGGAGTCAGATGTTATGGAGAACCAGCACTTGTAATATGTGGCCCTATTATGTGGATTTATGGGAAATCAAAATAGGCTCTGTGTCACTTAACAACCTGGGCAGGGGGGAATGGGGGAAGGGGAGAGACAGAGAAAGAAAAAAAAGTGGGGAGAGAGAAATAAATCACAAGTCCTGGATCCAATGCTGGACCTGGCAAAAAGGGTGTTTGGTGTAGAGAGTGCTAACCCAGACTTGTATGTACCCTCATTTATAGTCCACGGTGTCTCTGGAACCTTCTCTCATTGGCTCCCCCTACCTCAGAGACTGTCTCTGATTTGCCACAGTTTCTGGAGTGGATGAAACACCAATATGCTTCCATGTCATGACAAGTCAAGGGAAGTAACACCATGCCTCTCCTCATGACTTCCATTTTGTCCTTCTTGTGGGGCCTTCTCAGCATTGACAGTAAGGTGGCTTGAGTCTTGTCCCTTACACTTACTCACCACATGGGACAAGATATAGCTTTTACAGCTGGTGCAGTAGATACCATAAAGCCTACCTGTGTCATACATCCCATGTCCTGACTCCCATGCTGTTCCAGATGGAACTTGTTCTATATCTTACCCATCAACCTCTACCCAGTCGTCAGAGACCTTCACTTCTAACCAAACTCCACATTGCCACTCCCTCAGTGTTGCAACCAACCCATGCCAGCTTGGTGAAGTCTAGCTATGTTTGGCACTCTGAGGATAATGATAAACGGCACACTGTTCTCTGTATAATGAAGCATTAGCACCCACAAATGTTCATTCAAGGTGCATGGCACAGCCTGGTCCTAGACTTTGAATAGAATATGGCTTCTCCCAGGCCCAAATCTACCATGGAAACTGCATCATGACCAGCAGTCAAGGTAGTTCACCAGGTATACATTGTAAGCCTGGACTGGCAATATAGTTTGATGCCCCACTTACAACCTCTGGAAGCACTGCCCTCCTGTTTGGCATGCTATTACCTGTGCGTTACATCTCATTTGACCTCCTTCTGAAGGACAGAAGGGAACCACGGACATACCAGCCAAAAGCAGAGTGGAGGGAATAGGGAAAGGAGACAAACACTGTGGCATATTTGTCACAGTAAGAGTGCAGGTGAGAAAATACAAAGGCTGGTGAACTGCAGCTTTCCTTGTTTGCAAGACCTTATCAGTCTACTCTTGCCATGAACACAGATATGAACCAGTAATCCTAGCTGCCATGGGCTGGTGACTGAGACATGCATTGGCAATCTTTGTATAACCAACATACAGTAGATAAGGCAACAATCCACTTGTGAATATATGCAAAAAAATAGCGAACTTTTGACAGACAAACACGTTTATAATACAATACTTGCCCAGATCTGTAATATGGACCCACACAGACTAAACAAAAGAACTTTTTTAAAGTAAGCAATGGGAGCAGACCACAGTTTGCAGAGGTAGAAAATTCAGTGGCAGTTCCTACAGGGAAACAGAGGAATAGTCTGTGGAGCACTGAGTTTGCCAGAATGTCACTTCTGAAAAGTCTAAGCAATTGTGGCAGGTAGTTGAATTGAAAGGATTTTAACTACTGAAAACTGTGCCTAAGAATTCTGATTATTGTTATATTTTTTTCTTTCTAAAATAAAAAAATCAAAAAAGTTCTCTAGAAGACTAAACATTTACTTCATATCTCACAAAGCTGTTGAATATTTTGTCTCACGCTTCTTTACAGCATCAGAAGCACTTGATGGTTTTTCTGAAGAAGAAAGTTAACAGGAAGCCCATTTAATTATTTTGTCCCTTTCTTTACACCTAAAATAACAACAATATAGTAAATGGTCTCCAGGAAGGAAATGTTACATGCTAATTTCACAGTTTTGGTTTGGGAAATCAGCAATTGTGTTAGAATTGTGAACATGGGGCACCTATTTCTTATTTCAAATCCTTCAGAAAAGGAGAAGCTCCTGAGCTGAAGGAAGAGGTCTTAAAAGAATGTGAAAGGCCAAAGACTAGAGAAGACACAGCAAAGTGAGAAGGGAAAAGAGAAGGCTAAGAAAGAAAGGAAATCAAATACAAAACAAAAACAAAAACAAAAACCAGTTAGAAATGAGGTTGGGTAAAGGAATTAAGTAGATCAAACAACAAATCAACATCTTGACAAAATACACTTCTTTTGATCTGTGTACAACATTGGGTTTGAAATAAACATCTTTGCCTAATACAATCACATCCACTACAAGAAATAATCTTGATTGGACTCCCATGAAGAAATTCGACTGTGTCCTTAAACCACATTTTCTACTGAAGAATAAATTGAATCGTCAGTTACATCAAGATGTTCTTTCCAATGTGGGAAAGCCTTATGACATGTTTTTGCATTTTAATCATTACACTATCAAGACAAGGATCATAATCAAGATCTCATCTGTGAAAACCAACTGTCAATTTTCAATGACATATTTAGCTTGTACACACAATAGACTCAACTTGAGTACTTTTCCATAAATGTTACTGAAATAACCCTGGGAAACTAAATATGGATATCCATGTTACAATTTTTTGACAAGAAGAAAGGTTCGGTTAACACTGTCATGATTAATTCAAAAATATGGTTAAACAGTGAGTTTTCAATGCTTGTAACATTTTCTTTTATGTTTCCAAAAGAGCTCGACAAAGAGTTACCAGGGTATAAGTGCTCTTTTTTTTTATTATTAGTTAATGCATTATAGGATTTACTTATCTGTGAGATTATAATGATCCAAAGAGATCTAAAATCATTTAAAGTGATGGGTAATGTTGACAGGGAATCAGATTTTGTTCTGATAGAGAGGAAAGGAGGGAAGGAATTGCTTAAAAGAAGCTGTTAAAATGATCTCTATCTATTAAAATTCTTGCTGGTAAAGTATTACTGGTACTGAAGTGAAACTACTACTATTGCAGCACAGTACTACTGCTGTATCTCAGCAATTATGATAAATGCTGAGAGCTATAAAACTATGTATTTTAACATATATTTAAGGTACCATTCTATTACTTATCAAAAATATATTTTGAAGGGTTTTAAGCCCGCTGGTTTTGCCTGGGAAGAAAACACCCCCAGTGGGACCCCAGTAGTACCTCCAGGGTGGTCTTCAGCGAAGAGGAGGGCAGTGGCGAGTAAAGGAGGGATGGGCAAAGATCGCTTTCTTCCAAAATAAAAGGTTTTAATAACATGAAAATAATAAACAAAAAACACCTGAGGCAGGCACTGAAACAGCACCCACCCCAGGGGGAGAAGCGAAAGAGCCTGTGGCCTTGGGGCCAGGGGTTTTTAACAGGTAGGTAGGTGGGTTTACAAAGGCATTGTCCTGTAAGGATACCTGGATGGGTTACCAACAGGTCAGGGGTCCAATGGGTGTTAGGGGATTGGTCTTGTGGTGGCTAAGCCAACCACAACCTGGGAAAGATGGAAAATTCTGGATGTGTGCCCATGTCTGGGGACAAAGAGGCAACAGAAACCTCTGTCTCCAGGAGGCGCACTGCAACACCATCCTAGGGCATGAATCTCATGCCACAACCAAAAGGAGTAAAAACTTTGATGTGCAAAAAAACCTGAAAGGACTCTATACTACAGAGGTAACGGTCTCATCTCTGACTCTCAGAAACAAAGGGAACACACCTTTCCAGACTAAATATTTTGTTACAGGATGGAAATGTAATGAAGGGAACTCCTAGAACCACAAAATTATGAGATCCCAGAGCTGTCTTACAGAAAAAAACTTAATAGTTTTTAGCTGAATGATTAACTTTACTTATTTTTGAAATGTAATCAGTTTAGAAAGAATACTCATCATAATAGTAATCAGCCATAGAAAGACACCTCTGAAAAACTGCACTCACTGAGGGTTTTGTTCCAATATCTCAATGGTAGTACTCTGTTATTCAAGAGTATACTGATGAATTCTTGAAGGAAAATCCCTAGTAGAAGTGACTGGGAAGCAGTAACATATGTCTCCCATCTTGATAGCTTTAAGATGATAGCATGGCTGAACTTTAAACAATAGGACAAATTAAAGCTTTTTTATTTCATAAGTTTTAATAATTATTTTTAGTCATAAAGATATTTTCATTCTTAATAAATGGTCATACTCAACAACCGTTCATTAAGTTTAAAGCAGATTAAGCTATCTTGGAGTAGCTGATCACTTAGAATCAATTAATCTGACTAATCAGTTAGTCCTTTAAAACAGTTCCTTAAAGCAATTTGTATTGTCTAAAATTACAATAGGCAATCAGAAATTTGATCAACTAGAAAGGCGTAACTGGCTGGGCTGGCACTACTGTGGTTCACAAACCATGGATATCCATCCATTTTATAGAGCTGTTCCACACCTAAAACTGCAGTACTTGATGCTTAGTTAGCTCATTTGATTTCATGACTTGTTGTGTTCAGTGCTTAATGAAAGGTGTATGTTGGCTTTCCTTATAGAAATATTTGTATGACTAAGTAAAGGAGGAGTTTCTGTAGTACTAATGAAGAGATAACAGGATGGCAGGAGAGAATTTTAAATTTGGACCTGTCAGATTCTTGGGGCTGAAAACAGGATCACTAGTCCTTGCAGCTCTTTCTTAAACTTGATGACTTCAACTGAAAGCTTCACAGAGGAGATAACAAATTTGACTAGCAGAAATTAAGGGTCCAGTGTAAGAGTAGGTGGGTAGTGTCTTATTGCTATACCACAGGTCAGCTTTCCCTCCCTTTGGAAGGCCAGGACTTTGACTTGGAAAAAAAAAAAAGCAAAGCTTTGTTGAAATAGTCAGGGTAATTGGGATTAAACTTTTCTGTAATATCGTATATTACGAGCTGTCACATCCTATGAAATAAGGTGACTATACACTAATACTGGAAATAGCTCCCACAGGTATTGCCAGCTACTGTTTCAGAGTTGTTGGTACAGTTCCACTTTTGCTATCCTATCTACTGAGTTCACTCTCCACTCCTATCTACTAGCTCTGCTGTACACCTCCCACCAATACACACACAGTGTTTCTGAAGTGCCAAGGTTCAGATCTCATTTTCCGCTCTGATTTTGTAGAAAACAGAATTAAACTGACAAAAGAGAAATGAGTTATTATAATGTCTAGCTCTTGCAGAATTCATTAGATGTTTATGTGAATATTGACAGTAATAATCATACATTATTTCTGTGTGTTAAAAAAAGCTAGAACAAGTTAAGTTTCCCAACACATGCCTGTAGTATCTTTTGTCTGAAGTATACATAGCATTTTATAGGACCACAGAAACATTTCCATTTTCTACAAGCAAGGTGGAATGGCTAGTCACCTGCCAAGTATTTGCACAAAAGCTTCCTTGAGAAAAAGTCACTTTGCTGGACATTATAAAAGTAGAACAGACAAAGTTATTATACAAGTTATAAGATTTCATAACTTTCACATCTCTGGAGCAGCATGATAGGACATAGAAATTACAGACAGTCATTTTATTCTGATAAAACTGGGTTAACCAAATAGATATGTAGGCTGCAAATACTCACTGAGCAACGACAATTCCAATACATCAGTTACTTTTGTGAAAGCTTGTGTTGTAATTTAAGGAGTTAATAGGTTTTCTCTTATATGAACCATATGTTACATTAAATATTACCTTTGTTTTATTTTTATAAAAGTCTATTTACTTTCAGAGAAATTACAGCCTTAAACATTCCCATGAGTTTTAGTTTTGCATGTGCAGTTGATTTAGGAAAGAGTTATGCCTATGAAGATTTTCTGTGTAGTTCAGAAAAGTACTGAAATTTTCATACAAAATTCATACAAATAACATTTGTATGCATTTCAGTAAAATAAGTTTTAAGTTACATAGGCTGACAGTTTTATGTTTTCTAATGCTCATGGCAGTGAAGCGCAATGATTCAAAACCAAAGACTCCTTCATAAAGCCCTTCTAAGAAGTGGAAGGATAATAAGGAAACTATGGCTAATTAGCCTGAGAACTCCTCAGTTAAAATGGTCTGAATCCTACTAATAGCCTAAAAAAGTATGACTTGAATTTCATAAAGTATTCTGAAAATTTTCATTAGATTGTAATAAATACACCTTTTGATAAATTAGACTTATTCCTCTTTCAATAAGAAGACACTGCTCCAAGATTAATTCTTGAGAAGTCCCACACAACATCTTTTTTTCTAAATTGGAGAGATATGGATTTGACTGTTGTAACACTTGGTGGACAAGGAATTGGCTGGATGTTTGAACTCAAACAGTTGCAGTCAATGGCTCAGTGTCTGTGTAGAGACCAGTGATGAGTGGCATTCCTCGGGAGTCAGTATTGAGGCTGATGTTGTTTAACATCTTTGCACCACAAACTGCGTGTCAACTGAGTGGTCGACAGAAATTAATCTTCTGTACCAGGTAAACTCAGTGAGTAAAAGGCTTAACACAGAGAAGTGAGGTACCTTACTGAAGGTACTATGTCTAGCCAGATGACTAGTGAAAGTAAACCGCCATGAGGAATGGGGTCTATGAAAATAAGGTAGACACTGAAGAAACTGGGAACCGAGTGACTGACCTGGAAACAGATGTATACTAAAAAGTAGAGTTAAGATCTCTAACACAAAATTAAGTTGCTTGGGTGAGGAGGAAGAGGAGGAGAGATAGACAATGCAGATGAATCAAGAGATAATAATCAAGGGATAGCTGTGAAATAAGGCAGAACATGAGAATAAAAGGTTTCCTTGAAGATGTCAAAAGAAATGGAATCAAGTTTCTAAAGCAAAATTTGAACATATTCAAAAGCAGGAAGGAGAATTAGAAGTAACTACTAAGAGATACCACACTTTTTAGTTCCTATCCTAACACAAGATAGGGATATGACATGAAACCTACCGTTAGAGCAAGAGTAACAAAACAGATAGAGAAGAGCTGAGTATTCTCTGCAATAAGTAAAAAAAAAAAAAAAAAAAAAAATTAAAGAAAAATTGTTTAAAGCTACTAACTTTAAAGAAAGCTAGCATGAATTAATTTTCTGTCTACTGTAGGGCAGCCTACTGATAGGATTTCCCCTTTTAAGCTCATTGCATCAAGAACAGCAGTAAATCTTAGAGATATTGGTAGATTAAATCCCTTATAATATTAAAACTAGTAGCTGTTTCACTATAGTGACAAGGCAAACAGATGCAGTTACCTGTAACAAAGATACCCCTGCAATCAGAACTGTGGGATCAGCACTCCACTACCAGTTTTATGATGTAGGAGAGAGCCAGCAGCTTTCCCTTATGCTCACCCTGCATGGCCATCACATGGAAGTCTACTTCATCCATATCAGTCTGACTCTTTATCTCCTACTACTTTTTTATCTCTGAAGTGGAAGCCCAGCACTTCATCGTGAAGACTAGAATACATTTATATTTGAAGGAAAATATAGAAACCTGCTTTTCTATATGAAACAAGATGTGAACTGTCCTGGGCTTCTCAAGAATATTGCAGAGGTTACATAATTATGACATGCATAGAACTGCAAAATGTAAACCTGTGAAATTTGCCCATGGCTGAAAGCGGTGGCAATGTTGTCTGCCAACCGTGTATGTCAGTTCATACACTCTGCGAAAACAATCCAGTTGCCCTGGCACATTACTTCAAACACTGGAGAGTAGAACTCTTCAGTCTGGCATCCTGCAACACCAATGCTACACATTTAAGAAGTTTTTAATATTAAAGGGAATCACACTTATTGATTGTATTTGATCTGGCACTATGCCCTTGAGCCTTGGTTATAATTTATATACAACAATGTTCAGGCAGCAGAATGGAACAAAGTTGCATTGTTGGTAGAATTTTCCCTTACAAAGAATTGACAAACTTTTTTTTTTAGAATCTACTGCCTTCAAAAGACTTTTTAAAAGTATGCTATGAAGGAATTGAAGCTGAAGAAACATATGGAAAACTTCCTGATTATTGCTAATGGCTCTTCTGTAAATATTTCATATAATGGAAATTTTCACCATGTGGGTCTGTATAGTTAAATTTAGGGACAACATAAAGGATATCTACTACATTGGTAGGAGGACAAATTTCTTTTAATTAGTCTTGATGTGAGAGTCTTATCTTTATCTCCTGACCATGGGAAAG
>NW_008627607.1:21369-24937 GCF_000691845.1 Merops nubicus
ACCCCTGGCTGCACAACTGACGCCCACCAAGCCACTTTGTCACCCTCTCCCTCTCCTCTCCCTCCTCCACAGAGCAAAAACAGGAAAGGAAAGTAAGATGGAGACAAAAATCCTTGTGGGTAAAAAAAAAGAAGGCAGTTTAAATTAGAAAGCAAAGCCAAGCAATACCATGTGCAGAAGTGAAGAGAAAAAACCCCGAAGTTTTATTCTCTGCTTCCCAACAGCAGGCGATGTCTCTTCTTTCCTGGGAAGCAGGGTTCCAAAATGTGTAGTGGTTCCTCTGGAAGACCAAGGAGTAGCCCCCCTCTCCTCTTCCTTTGTACCAGCTTTAGTGTTGAGCTGATGTCATATGGTATGGAATATCCCTTTGGTCAGTTCAGGTCAGCTGTTCTGGTTATGTTCTCCCCAAGCTCCTGCCCCTCCCTCCCACTGTGGGGGAATGTTAGAGAGAGCCTTGGTGCTGTGCAAGCACTGCTCAGTGGTGGTCACAACATGGGTGTTACCAACACCCTTCTAGCTCCCAGCACAAAGGCACTGCACCAGGAGGGCTGCTATGGGCAAATAGGCTCAGCCAGACCCAATACACATCTTAATTGATGCAGGTCCATGGGAAGACTTGTATAATTTGTTTAACCATTTAGCAATAGCTGACTGTAGCCAACTGCAAGTGAACTTTAAAATTATTATTTTTACCTTTTTACACAGTTGTCTAGAGGTGGATCTTATGAATCTGAATTTATACCCAGATTTTTGGTTATCGTATATACCAGACAATATTATTTTGTGAATAGATTTCTATCAAAAGCACTGAATGCCATTTTGACTGGTCACTACACTGCCAAATCTGTTTTTTCTTTAGTAGCTCCATTTCTTCTCCTGCATTTGAACAGTTATTCCTCTTGGGAAAATGTGCCTTTGGAACAGTATTAAGCTAAAAATTTATATGCAAAGGCATCTTATGGTCACCTGTTGTCAGGCAGCATTACTAACTACAGCTTCTCATTCCCTGTCATGATCACTTGCATCTGTTTACTTCCCATTTTGGAAACTGAGATTGGCAGACTATCTGTTGAATGCTATGCTTATTTGTCTTAACTTTATTACTTGGATTCTTGTAGTATCTAGAAGCCCTAATCATGCATGTAAGCCCTATTACAACAGCAGCAGCTGTGCAAAAATCAGAATAAAGAGTATGTTTCTGTCTTACACATTCTCTAAACTACAAAAACATTTCTGTCTGAATATGAAGACATACATTGTATCGCCAAATATGAAATAATGAATGCTAATACAATATATTAGTTCAGTAAGCCTTGATTTCATCAGGAGGTTCAATGAAATTAATTTCAGTGTTTCATCCTATACTAAGTTATTCTATGATACACAGAAGACTTTGCTCCCTTGTGGCTCCAGCAAGGGCTTATTCTTAATAAAGATTATAAATTAAACAAATTATAAGAATTACTGAGTATAGAAGAACACATTGGAAGGAAATACTTTCAAAAGAAGGATATGAACAAGGAAGCTCATCATGCAGTAACTACCTACTGAAACTATCCTAATCAAAATGATACTAATGTTTTTGGGGGTTTTTTCAGCAATGTACCTAAGTAAAGTGGACACAATGTTGACATTAAATGCCTGGAAGTTAAAGCTAAAGCTATTTTAAAGCTCATTATATGTAAGGAAAAAAAAATTAAACAGTGGGCCTAAGTTCTCTGACCATTTGAAACCACTGAACAATTCATTCTCTTGTTTCATGTAAAGTGCTGATTAGTTTGCAGCCAACTAAGTTTTGCTTAGCCCACTTAACTTCCAGAATCCTTGCACCATTTATAGGTGTGTGTATATGTATTCATTCTATAATCACAGTTTTATGTCAGAAGAAAATTTTAGTCCGTCTTTTCTATTTCTTGTACATTCCTCAAAACCTAACTGAAAGTGAAAAATTATCCAAGAAGATTAATAGATACTTGTGTTAAGATTCCTTCACTCATAGGGTTCTTCATCGATAAACCTGGTTACCTAACTACAGAAGACCCCAAAATTACAGACATTGTTTCCATAGTTAATACTACTGTGAAAAAAAGAGCTAATCATCTTCCAGTCTTACTTGTCTTCTGAAGCATTGCCAGACTGTGTTTTACATATCTCAGTATCTCAGTTGATGAATGTGTATGTGTTCTTTTGGACTTTATTTATGAGACAAATGCTTTCCAATGCACTATCACGCATATGCTTCTCTACTCAGAGTGGTTTCTCCCTGAGAGAAATTAGATGCTTCTTTGTCATTATTCATAAGATTTTTGTCATTGGAAAACACTAGCCAAAGGGAAGAGTAAATCAATTCACCAATGCCTATGCTGCTGCAACCAGACATCTTTTGGGACCCAAGCAGTACTATTTTGAAGTTCACGCCTCATTGCATCATGCAACAAATACAACTAATCTTTATATATTAAGAGCAAGACAGCTTTCCTTAGCAGATAAGCCATAAACATTGAAAAGACTCTTCCAAAATGCTCCTGAACGTGATTGCAAAACAATTGGCAATGTCAGACAGCTATAGAGATTTGCTTTTTCATAATTTAGTAACAAATTTGAAGTTTTCTTGGCTAAATACCTGCCTGCTTAAAATATGAGACACCGACATTCATTCTGATTTTTTAGCCCTTCTGCTCCTACAGGTAGAGCAAAAGACACCAGTAAAAATGGAAGCCATTTTCAGCACAGGAACAAGAATTAAATTTTTGTAGAAGAGGTACAGTCTTTACTCAGACAGAAGGCACAGTGTCTAACAAGAAAACCTAGCTAACCCAGGGTAGAATAAACACCAAGTATGACTAAAAAAAAACAAATAAAATAGTTCAATACTTATTATTTTATTAAGCTAAACTGAAACTAAGCTTGGGTTTTAAGGTTTTCAAGTAATTTCAAAAAGGTAGAGAACATACCTGAACTAATAATATTAGACAGTAAATTAGCCAGCTGAGAATGGAATATAAATAAAATTGAAATCAGCAGGGAACAAAAGCATAGAGCATTGAGTCTCTGAATATGAACTGTGACAATATTTCTCCCAATTAGAAACTGTTCACAATCAAAAGCACATTATATTAGGTTAATTATATAATTATAAAAAACACAGAGAATTTGGACTCTGAACTAAAAAGAAGTTGGTGGAGGTTATTTAATTAATGATATACATCATTCAACCTCACCCGATTCTTGAGAAATTACTGAATTTACAAAGTGTTAGAGTATAAGTAGAATTTATCTTAAGTATCAAGTAACCTAGTTTTTAATTAATTAAAATTATGACTGCACTCTCCAGAGGACTCAGTATTAGCGAGCTTATATTGAAAGTGTTTCAACTCTGTTGTTAAAGAAAAAATATTGTTGTTGTTTGTTTTTTTTTTTTTTTCCCAGCTCTGTAGGATTGCTCATTATGTGCATGACAGAAATTTCCAATGGAAATAGATTTAATGTAAGTCTTAAACTCCTTGGCCTTCTTCAACCAGAACAACTTGCATAATTCCAGGCAGTTATGTTATTAAATATATATATA
>NW_008627608.1:0-4809 GCF_000691845.1 Merops nubicus
CCCTTTCTGGCTCTGAAATTATGGAGCGAGGCTAGATTTCATACAGTTTTTTTGAGATCCCATTGTCAGAGTATCTAATGAGTGGAAATACTTTTTTTTTTTTCCTGAGAATTCTTGGGGGTACTTAATTTTATCTGCTAGTCTTATATCCATTTTACTAAGCTGTAACTACAATCAGATAATTTTCTTCATAGGTTTTACTCTTGGTCTGACAGTTGACTAGCTGGTGACAGTGCTGTTGTATTAAAACGTGACCAATCAATTTATGAAGTTTAATCTGGAGGAGGTTGTAATATTTGAAGAAATCAGTAACAGTACCATTCTCTATCTTGAGATTTGGACATGAAAATATGTTAGATGTCAGCAGAACTTGGGGCATGGCTTGTCCTCCTCGCACTCATAAATAAGTATAATGCAAAAAAAATGACATTGAATTGTTTCAAAGCCTTTGGGACATTCTTGACAATAGGTTTTGTTTATAGCAAAAGAGAACAAGAGTGAGATTGGAGTTTCTTTTTCTTTATTAAAGGAGAACCGTTGCAGTCTTACACTAATGCTCTCACTACCCAGTGGAGAATACAGTTGTTTTCTGTTGATTAATCTGCTGCTGTGTTTAGTCCTTGCTAGGTGATAAGACTGGTGTTCCAAAAGAGCTGCAAAATGGATATAGGAGGCACACAGGGTGTGCTAGACTAAGGACTACTAAGATTTGCAGTAGTGATATCTCAATAGCTTAGCAGTTCTACCATCATAGGTCACAATTTACATTTTGATGGTACAAGTAAGGTCATAACTCTTCTTGAAAAAATTGGCCATTCAATCCCTAAACTGCTTGTAAGGCAGCTGCCCTGCCCTTTGATTCTCCAGAATAAGAGTACTACCTGTATGTAGGTGTTGGAGAATGCTTTGCCTTGATTTTGTTTTCTCTAAGGGGCAGTTGCAGAATGGCTAAATTGAGGAATACAACATACAAGTAGAGTCAATAACGGCATGGAAACCAAACTGATTCTTTTACTTATAGCTTTGGAAAGTGTAAGTGGCTAGTTATTATCAGGTATTTAGTCCATTAAATTATGAGTTCTTGGATTTTTCTGAGTGCCACTTATAGGGAATGTTTGCACTAAATTGAACCTTTCAGCCATTTTAATTCCTTAAGCTTGTTTGGTTTACTTCCTATAGATCAGCCTGGATTTTCTAATGAACAGGCTTGTTTAGTCGTGTACTTAGGTGTTTGTGTTGGATCTGTGTATGGTGCTTTGGACACAAGAATTTTGGATGCTTCCACTACTTTGAAAAATTATTGTTAAGATTTCTAGAAAACTTTCTGCATTGAAACTTATAAGTGCCTGGGTTGCTTTTAAACTGTGGGTAGGGAAGGCTACGGGTAGAAAGGAAGGTGACCGTTAGTGACAGTGACAATTTTAATCGTGTTCTGAGGGTGATTTATTTATGTTGTTGCAAAAACAAGCCTGCCGTGCCAGCAAGCTTTTAATTTTTTCCATCCAGGCCTTTCCATTTCTTGAGTTTGGCTTTTGTGAATTGCTGCCCATCTGCTACTAGTAAATGGGTGAATAATTGACGGCCTGCTTCCAATTGGGCCATGCCAGTTCCATGCCATCTGTTGTTCAGCAGCAGAGGATTTTGGAGAAAAAAGGACTGGTTTCCTTAAAAGAACTTTTATTTGGCTTCCTAGATTCAGTGTAATTAAAAAAACCCAAAAAAACCCAAACCAAAACAAAACAAAAAAAACCCTAACCAACCAACCAACCAAACAAAAGAACCAAACCAAAATCAAACCCACCCAAAAAAACCCACACACCTTAATGTATTTGGAGGAAAATACTCTTAATAGCAGAACAACCCTCTGAGAGAGTAAATGTTTCTAAATAAAATTTGACCAGCATTGCTGTGATGATGATGTTCAGTGAAAAAATTTGTCTTTCCATGAGATGACAGGTGAAATCTGATCTATGCACTTGTTAATTTTGATGCTATTGCAGGGTTTTGTTTCCTTTGTTGCTTTGGGAAAGGAGACTACAAAACCTGAGTTGATGAAGTTAGGCTATGTCTTTTCTTGGCCTGTTTGGGGCAGGTCATGTGGAGCTGTTTGCTCTATGCAAATGAGGGTCATACCCACTATGTCAACTGGCAGCATCTCTCAGATGCTGTGAAGTAGTAAAGAATAGTTCAGCTTACATGCCCAAACAGTGTTTGGGAACCTAGGCACAGCTGCCCAAAGACTTAATAGGACCTAACAGAATATCTTTATTTCCATTTATCTGAATTTTTTGATCTTCTTGGCAATTCACATGAAATATGGACTTATTTGATCTTGATTTAGGAAGTGAAGTGGGAGAAAAACCTTCTTGTCTGTCAACCTGGAAAAAAATTGCAAGAGAACCACCAACTTGAAGAAGAACTAAATATGATCAAGAAGTCTCTAAAGCAGAGCCAGAATTTTGCAGAAGAGATGGAAAGTGAGTTATGTATTTAAATTTGCAGAACTGTTGCATGTTTCCTGCAATCCTGGAAGTATCATTGTGAATTAAGTAAAAAAAAATTTCCGCGGGGGGTTGTAATTAGTGTTTTTAACCAACACAGTGTTTGTCCTAAATGGAAATGAATTTTTGGCTAGGAACACATACAGTTCCTGAAAATACACAATTTTGAAATTCATCAATGTGCTGAACTTATAATAAAATTGAATGTATTACTCTATTTGAACCAGAAGAATTTCTGTTTTGTAATTCTTTATTCTGTTTCATAGCACTTTTTTTTAAAAAAGGTAGGAAAATGTTACATAATGTCTGATAGTTGAGTCTTGCTGGCAGTGTTTCTAATTGTGAACAGTGTTTTTCAGAAATTGAGTAGAAGTATACTTTGTAGTTCTGCTGGATCATCTTGAGTGAGACAAAACAATACTATTACAGGAATGTCAGGAAATAAGAAATGAAAAGATCAAATTGGATCAAATGAGGGAATTACTTGTTCAAGAATGGATAGATTGTAAGCAAAAACCCAATGACAAGGTGCAGGAGAGCAATGCTCTTCAGAAGCAGGTGAAAGAAACAGAGGCTCTGTCTTTGCAGCTGACACACATACAACATGAACATCAGTGTTGACAGCAGGACAAAAAAATGCTGCAGGATTTGATTGCTGAGTTGAAGCTGAAGGAGCAACATTTGTCCAAGAATGAAACCTTTCCGGATATCCTGAATGTTCTAAAAGTGTCTTATAAGGACCTTGAGAAGCAACTGGAATCTACACTTTGTGAAGAGAGCACTTTATGTATAAAGGTAATGAAATTTCCATTAAGGCAGAGCTCTCCCTTTAGGAGTGAGGATAAAGTGTCCTCTGGGCTTACCACTTCCTTAATGACTTCTATCTTAAAATAACTTTAACTTCAGACTTGACAGTAAGCATCCTCCTATTTTTAAAATTGTTTTCCATGCCACCATGTGTTTGCATTGGAGTTACAGAGCTGGAAAGCACGACACTGTATTGTGTAGGGTGAATGGGAAGCTTGCTTGAAAGGAGGAATGGAACTTTAAGTAATCGAATAATGCAGGATGGTTTCCTCTTCCCTGTAGAACAAAAAGAGGAAAGACAAATTAGGATTGGGTGAGTGAACTTTAATATTAGGAATAAGTACTTTGGGAGCTCAAAAGAAAGTGAAACAACAACTGGACACTTGCCATGTGAAAACAGCATTAGCCTGTTGTGACTCTTGCTTGGAGCTGGACCAGCTACAGGAACAAAATAACCTAGCTTGAAAACTGCTTGTTTCATGTAAGAGAATTCTTTGGAGGTCATGACACATGTATTAAAAATAATTCTGGAAAATTTAATTTTAGATAAATGAACTGACTGAAAGTCATACTGAGCTACAAGTCAAGCTAAATGATGCTGAACAGAAGATTTCCAAATTACAGGAAGAATCTACCGCAGAAAGAAACAAGCTTGCTGAAGAAATCTGACTTATTCAAGCACATTCAGAACACAACCAAGTTAGTCACTCTGTGCATAGTATTCCTGTGTTCAAGGCCAGATGTTCAAGTACAGTATGTGTGTGGAGGTTGGCTAACACAACTGTGCTAATGTACACTCTGGGAGGTTCTAGCTTTCAAATTTCTAAAGGTGTAATGTTCTTTTCTGTGATAGAATCATTAGTTTATAGGGGTTTTTTTTCCCCCTTCTTCCTTCTATTGAAACTGATTTTGGTGTAAGTGCCACAGGGGGATATCTAGAAATTGTTTAGTGCCAAGAAATTGTGTACTACAGGAATTCAATCAACAGACAGAGATAAATGTATCCTTTCTCAATTTTGTTTTAAAATGAAATTGCTTTCAGTGTTTCAGTAGTGTCTAACAACTTTGTGGACAAAGTCAAGGAAGAAACAGTTCTAGAGTCTTTATTTTTAGTTTGTTGATACTTAATTCTTAGAGGCTTTTTTGCCATCTAGATGACTGTAGGTCTTATTTGTGAACAATATTATGTGTTTATACCAGCTTAAGTGATCTTATGACATATGAACTTTATTTTCAAAATTTTATAACCAGGGGTTTGTTGTGACAGTGAGGATTTTGAGTGGGAAAAGAAAAGAGATTTCTGCAGCTTTCAAAAATGGAAATACAGGCCAGCTGTCCAAAAAGTAAAGTTCTGTCATCTTCAAGAGAGTGAGGAAAGTGACCCTTAACCTCTCAAGTCATTCTGAGGAAACTTTCAAATTAATTCAAAGATATTTCAGATGTAAATTCAAATAGTTTAATAGGTCAGTGTCGTGTGAAGGGAAGGGTGTAGGTGTGGGTA
>NW_008627609.1:0-28023 GCF_000691845.1 Merops nubicus
TATATATATATATATTTTATGCACTGCAGATCCAGGTTTTGTGTAAGCTGTTTTTCAGTGAGCTCTTTCATCTGTTCTGTCAGGAGATGGCAGCTGATGCTGCCATGGTGGGGAGTATCTCAGCTCATTTTTCTTTTTTCCTCCATTTGCCTCTTGTACAGGGTTCCCAGCCAAACGAAAGACAGGAGCCAAATGTATCTTGTGTACAGCAGAGCCATAGCTCCAGCCCCCCACCCTCAGCAGCTCTCTGACCTGGAGACCTCTGGGCATAAACAAAGTGCATTGTTAGTGGAAAATTGGTGTAACCCCCAGAAGATCCTTAGGAAACATGTGAGCCTGGATGGAGCCAGCTGTTCTGTGTGGGAAGGCAAGAGGCTAGTCCAGATGATGCAGAGGAGAAAGGCGAGCCAGACCTGGAGCCTGTTGTTTGTCTTGTGGCCGAGAAGATGAATGGCTTGGGCTGGATGCGGGTGAATGGTGCTCAGCCATGTTTTGAGGGGTGACCTCTAATGCAAGCTGAAAGAGCTCTTGTAAAAAGGATGTTGGAAACCCCACAGCCCTTGGAGCCTGATAGTGCACTGTATTTCTATTTGTAGCCATCAGCTGGGCCTTTGGACAAGCTTACTGTTGCCTGCAGTTTTATCTTCACAGTGAAAGGCACAAATTCAGCAAGTGGGCAGCTGCACGTGCTGTCTGATGCACAGCTCCTCCCTTGGCTTCTAGACTGATGTCATATAATAGATAAGCATCTAGACTACCCAAAAAAAAAAGAGAAAATCTCTTCTGTACAGCCCCTCGCATCCTGAGGAAGTGATTTAGGTTGAAAAGATTGTTTCAAACATAATCTGTGTTCTGGGGTCTGGGCTGGATGTGACTATGGATACTGTGAAATGCATGTGTTAAGCAGTGTGATTTGTTGGTGCTGATAGAGAGACCACAGCTTGTTAGCCTCCTGGGTAAATCTGGTTGGGCTCTGCATATGTGTGTTGGGGGTAGTCTGGAAAGCCCTCCCTCGAAGCAATAGTTTCGAGACTCAGAGCAGAAGGTGAGGCAGCATCCCTTGTGAAGTGTATTGAAATGGTACAGTTTTTCTACAGAAGTTTCCAGGTAACCAGCCATGTTCACACAGCTGCAGCTGTGTCTCCACAGGGATGTTGTTTTTTTTCAAGCTGAAACCAAGGACAATTTCCTCAACGATATACTGAGGATAAACATGATTATGCTGGAAGGAGCAGTGTTGTCACTTGAATTGTGATTTGGCTCAAACCTCTTTCCTCAAAACTGGAGAACTCTACGATCAAAAATTTACTTAAGCTGCAAGAGACACAGTCCCCTCCCTGCAGGTCGTCTAGTCCAAGCCCCAGTGACCCCCCCCAAAAGAAGCAGGAAGACTGTGAGGCATCGTGATGTTGCTGAGTAGAGAAACTTTGGAAATAAGTGTTGGCTTACTGGGATTTAGTATGACTTTTGCTGTAATGTGAGATGAGTCAGAGGTCTGGCTCAGTGGCGGATCACATCCAGATTCCTGGATGTCCATGTCATGCTCCAGAAGGGTGGTGGTTCTGGTCCAAGCACTGCCCCTCACTTCATCATGGATAATGCTGCTGCCTCCACTGTTCCCTGATCTATCTGGCTGGGACAGTATTCTCCGAGCCCATCATCGTAGCTGTACTCTCCTTGTTTTGGCTGGATGAATAATTGCCTCTTGCCTCCCTGCAGAGACTGTGTGTCAGCTAGATGAAGGAAACACAAGGGCTGCATCACATGTCGCTTTAACTACTTGAAGAAAGGATAGTAGGAACATGGTGTGTAGGGCAGGCAGATGTCAACCCAGAAGCAGAGCAGCTGGAAGTAGGTAATCTTTGAAGGCCTGCAGCTTCACGTGGGTGGTGATTTTGCCTTGCTGCTGCTGCTGCTCCTTTCTCCTGATGGTGTCCTATGCATGTCTGCTCCCATCCTTTTGCAGCCAAGGAAAGAAAGGAAGGTACTTAGAAACCTGCCTCTTTAAAAAGCAGATGTTTCTGCTAGCTAGGAGCAGTCATGCCCTGTTGTCCCCTTGGTAGGAGGTGTGTCTCGTTGCGTAGAAGGTTAACATGTCTAGTGCTCTCGGAGCACTCTACGACAAACCCTTCCCCAGACCTCCCAGGTTTGCATGAGTTTGCAACTGTGCTTCCTGCTACTGGTTGGTCTGGATGTACAAAGGGAACAAATGTTGAATGTTATTTAGCACTTCAGTCAGGTCATGCTGCAGCCAGTTCCTAATGGAGAACATATGGGATCTCACGCAAACACCCTCACTTGCTCCATCCTCATTTCCCTGCCTGTAAAATGGAAATAATCCAGTACCTCAAAGAAGAGTTGTGGGGCTTGCTTAACAAATTAAGAACTGCAAAATGCTCACAAATCTTCATCCACAAGGGGTGGCATGAAGTTGTGTTTTTAACTGCAGGACCATTGCCAATCTGTCTCCTTCCCTTGCACCAAATGGAAAGGAGGTGCTGGGTGGCCTGTTTGAATGTCAGGCCATGGTGCATGGGGCACTGAGTGTGCTCAGCCACCCTGACCACACAGGGACCTCTGGGAGCCTGGCTGTATCAGACGGTGACATAGCAGTGGAGTGGCCTGTATGTGTCCACCTGTGCAATGGCCACCTCACAGTCCTTGCAGCAACAGTGCCCAAAGTGAGATCAGCCCCGCTTTGGGGGGTGTTGGATGCTTTCTCTGGTCCTGTCAACCGAATAGCCATCTGTGTCTGTTTCTCGGTGCTTTTGTGGAAAACTGGTACCTTCCTATGCAGACATCTTTGCACATGTATGTTCTATATCAAACGGTGACTCCGGGAGCAGTAGTGTTGAAGAAAGTCCTTACAGGTAAGAATACTTTCCCAGATAGTAACACAAAGTAAAAGTCAAGGGAGTATTTCCCTGCTTCACATCCTCCTTTTATTTTGCCTCCAAGAAAAGCAGTACCTATCTTTGTCTTAGAGCTTTTTAAAAAATCATTTTACTTTTCCATACCTTTCTGAGGCAGATGAAAGGGAACAGCCTTTAGAGAAGAGATCTGGGGAAGGCAGAAACCCGTTCTCTTCCTCCTCATCCAGGACACTACATCCTTGCTCTTGGAGTTGTCTTCTAGGGGAGGACATTGTCTCCATTTTGTTTCCTGATTGACAGGTTGTCTCTCTCTCTCTCACACACACAAAAGCTTAGCTGCTGTGTTTGTTGATATTTTCTTGGTCTGTTTTCTTCTAAGCCAAACACACTGTGACAAGCTTGATACTCAAGACCTTTCAAGAGCAAAAGTTTGGGCTCCTGTAACACAGGAGGTTCTCTCCAGTCTTCTGTGGCAAGGGTTACAAGAAGTCCTCCTGGTGCCCAAAGCCACCTGAGAAGCAGGGTGGCTGAGCTGCACTGTGACCAGTGGTGTTTGCATTTGATCAGGGTGAGACAGTCTCCCAGTGTTTCAGTATGACCCAAAAACCTGGAAGTGTGAGCACAGAGCATGAAGGAATTGTTCCCATAACCCCAGGTGCTGCTACTTGGCCAGGGAAAACAAATGTCTGGGGGAACTCCCTGGGGCTCATAGCACAAAAGAGGGTCCCTAGCAGTCCCCCCAAGAAGCAGGCATGAGGGCACTGTTGCTGGGCTAGGGACTCATCCTGGCAATCCTGCAGGGTAGCTGGTGAAAAATCTGTCAAAGTTTACAGGTCGCTTGCAAATGAAGTGGCATTTTTCCAGAGAAATTTTCACTCAGCAGAAACTGTGCGGATGCATCTGATGTGGACTTTGTAAATGGCCATTAGCCTGTTGTGGGTGAGAGCATATAACTGAATTTAAGGAAAAGGCTTAGGAGGGAATAAACTTTTTCTTTTGCAAAGTTTCCCAGAAACCTTTTTTTTCCTCCTGCTGGTAGCTGAAAATGTCAATAGGTTTCAGTTAATACACAAGGACAAAAATAAGAACCAAGGGAGGGCAAATGAGAAGAAAAACTAGGGATGTCCATCTTCACTAGAGCTGGGCATGTGTAGCAATAAACGTTCACAAAATGTGCTTGTGAATAAAACATGCAGCCTGTCTTCCTTAGCGATTGTGACCCATTTTATTCCCAAACACTCTGTAGAAAAAAAAAAATTTCTACACGCAAAGATGTTCACAAAAGCAGGCTATCTTTTAGAGTAATGTGAATAAATATAATTGAATGCTCAGGCTGGCATTATTCTCAAAACCATTTTGAAGAGCCCTATCAGTTGCATAATAGGTTCACAGAACAATTCAGCATGATTGCGAATAACTCGCGAGGAGGAGAGGATGTTTCTCCCACATATGAAGCACGGTGCCTTAGCTAGAAGCGTTCTAGGACGACTTACATGACCAATGGCATAATGTAAACAGTGAACAAAGGAGTAAGATATTTTCAGCAAAAAAGGTCCCAACTAAGCCATATGTTAAAATGCCTTCATGCAAACTGCTTGTCACAGCCATCCAAAAAGCAATCCCATCTCTAAGTAGACAGGCTGCTGGATGATAATTCGGGGACAGATAACGGGGCTGCGTCTGTCGGAGGATTTATCCGCAGTGAGCAATTTGATCAGCTTTAATCATATGTGACAGCAATGTGAAGTGTAAAGTTGTGGTCAATCAGTTTGAATTAATCCCTCTGTCAGTGTCACTGAACCGAAGATCAGGGCAAGTCGGCGTTGTTTTCTCGCTTAGCTCATGGCCAACAGGCGCAGCTGTCCCTACCCACAGGTATCCCCACCTTTCTTGCACTGGCCTACAGTCCTCTTTGTGGCCTTTCTCTGCCCACAGTCTCAAAGACAGAGATGAAAATGAGTTATTGGTTCACACAGAGTCCATTCACCTCTGGCCATTGCAAAGTCCTTTCCAGTGAGTTTTTCGGTTTTTTTTTCTGTGTGTAGCAGCAAGCTGCATTTCATACACCCGAAACGCCTGGGCTTTCCCAGCATCTCTCGCATGGCTATTGCACATTAAACTATAATTGCACCGTCAGGGAGTTTTCCTTTCTGATGGTCTGCCAAAATGTTCCCTTTAAAAAAATTATATCTATTGAGGTTAGCAGCTTGGGCAGGAAATAATCCAGACAAATGCAGGCTGCCCCATCTTCGGGCCAATTAATCCAAAACAGATATCCAGTGAGAGGGTGATAGTGGAAATGCTGAATGAGATCTGTGGGGGGCAGACAGCAATTTAGCCAGGCTGTAAACTTGCAATTCAGATGCTGGCAGCAGCACTCCATGATTATGGGCTATGGAGAGGGCAGAGGAGGACACCACTGCGGTTGGCAAGGTTCATGCATTTACAGGCAGCACCTAATGCTGTGTGCTTCAGGCAGCCCAGGGCCAGCTCTGTATTGACAAACTGCTAATCATTTCTAGAGGAAAAGGCTAGCAAAACTGCTAGGCTAGAATAGCACTCTGGTGGAAATAACCTGTCAGTAATGCGCAGGAGAAAAGCCTGCGTTGCTCAGACCCCTGCCCGGGAAATAGCAGCCTGCAGCACAGGCTTCCCCACGCAGGGGCCACATCTTGGTAAGGCAGAAAGCATCCACAGAAAATGAAGAACAGTGCTCTTGGGGCAGAATCACTTGTAGAAGCTGAGTGGCTGCCTGGTTGGGGCAGTGTGGACTGTAGCAGAACCCACAGATAGGAAAGCTATGTGTCCTGTTCCTCTGCTCTGGAAACTCAGCAGAGTCTGCTGCAGCTGGCAATTCCCGGCAATCCCCTGGCAGGATGATAAACTAAGAAAACATAAACTAACTTAAAACATGGCAAAGCAAAGAGAAAAAGCTGTGTATTAAATTTTCTTTATTCCATCTATGAGGATTTGAGCATTTTTGGCATAGAAAGGAGTGAAAAATTCTTCTGAATGCTTCACTTTGACTATACTGAAATTAAACCTTTTTGGCTGCCCGAGGAGTTGACAGGTCACTTTTTTTTTTTTTTTTTTTTAATGTGAACAGCTATGCAGGCTGTGCTGAGCCTATGAAGATTTTGGTGCCATCAGATCTGAAAAAAAGCATTACCAGTTGTATTCAGGTGCAGCATCAGGCCGTCACGAGTAGAAAAATGGGGGCCATGTGATGGGGGCATTACTTTCTCCAAGGATTGTCATGAAGTCTGTGACAAGTAGAAATCTGAACAACATTAACCGATGGGGCAGGAATGGGTCTAGGAAAAATCTGATAGTGATGTCTAATAGTAAGAAGGAGATTACCCTAAAATAATGAATGTCTTTGAACTAAAAATTTATTTTTTGAGAAAAATATGAGTTTTCATTCATTCTCTCTCTCTCATTTGATTTGTAGTTATAATGCAAATAGAACAGTACCTAGAAACCTTCTCCTAGAAGCTCTTTTTCCATTCCTGACCCTACTTTAGAAAAAAACTCAAAGCAACAGAAAGCCATAGAAAAAATGTTCAGAAATGGGTAGCATGCAATATTTTTGTATAGATTTTAGTCCTGCTAGTTGTGCTATTTGAGAATAAACTGCATGTAGGAGGGAGGTCAGCAAGAGCTGTTGTTAATGGCCACTATCTTTCAAAATACATACAAAAAACCCCAAACACATTCCCTTTATGAAATACATAGCTGAAATGATAGGAGCTGCTATTCAAGTTGCAAGTGGTACAAAAGGTGGGTCAGGTATATGAGCTATGGGAGGAAAGATGTGACCACAGAAGAGTAACTGAGTATAACAAGCACAGGAAGCCAATGCAGAGTGACAGAGGATGCTTTATCATTTTATGCATAAAAGCCACAAAAATATCACCCAAGCAGATAAAAGAGGATGTAAGAAAACATCAAAGAAGGCTTGTAGCACCACTTTAGAGAGGTTTAGGAGAAATGAGCCTGAAAGAGGGAATGAGAGATCTCTCCTTTGTTTCCCTTCTGTGTTTAGGAAAACAGGCTTTAGTCTTTCTTGCATTCTCAGTCCTTCTGCCAAGAAGAGAGAGACGTTCCCTGTAAGTGGCTCGCTGCGTGCCCTGCTGCAGGATAGGCAGGCTCTGGGATGCAGCAGCAGAGGGTTGCTGAGGGCAGCCAGGGCACTCATTTTCTTTCTAACCTCCTGCTCCCCAGTTACTCAAATGTTCATCTTTCAAGCTACAGCCACTATTCCAGCCTGGGTCTGTGCAAGAAGGTTGCTTTCTCTGGAAAATGGGAAGAAAGGTGGTTCAACCAATTATTGGGAAGAAAGTAGGGATGTTCTCACCCAACTGTTGGCCAAAACCTGGAAGAATGAAAGCCTGAAATTAGGCAGGGAAGTAACCTGTGCTACAAAGAGCTTTCTCAGCTTATACTTGCAAAGTTGGCTTTATTTGAGCACATTTTGATTGCTTTAAAGTCATGTACTGTGCAGGTATGGTGCTTTTCTGTGTGGCTGAGCTCTCAAAGTAAGCAGCTGAAAAAGGCGTTGCAGTCTGCATGAGTGCCTGATTTCCCCACACAGTGACAAGTATGTATCATGGGCTGTGCAAAGTGTGAGCAGAGCCCTGTTCTGACCCCCTGCAAAGCTTGGAGAGGAACAGAAGACCCTGTACTGCAGCTCTCTAGTGCTTGATAGAGGCAAAGAACGCGCTGCTGAAATGGCTGGCAGGACAGCTGGGGGAGATGCCCTTCCATAGGGCTTTAGGAGCCCTGCAGTTGCAATCCTGGAGGCTTACTTGTCCCAGATATTTTGGGGCAAATGAAGTAGACAACAGATATAAAAGCCAAAGCACTGAGACATCGTAAACCATGTGGGATAGTCTGCTCTTTGGGCAAACAGACATGATGTCCACCACTGCTCCTTGTAAGCAGCAGTGCTTCAGAGACCTGCAGAACAAAATTCCTATTTTCCTTCTGTTTTTCTTTAAAGACAAAACCAAAACAAGCCTTCCCCTCCTCACAAACTAGGAAAAACTGTGGAAATGGACACTGAGGGAAATGGCTGCCCCTTCTGGGATGAGAGGCACAATATCTAGCCAGGGCAGGTGGGAAGGCACCTGTAGGGTACAAGCAACTTGCCTGAGCCATGGTGTGATGCTGGGCTGAGGCTGCAGCAAAGCACCTTGCTCTCATGCTGCTTGTTCTCCCCATGCTGCCTCTTCTCTACCCCACAGGGGAGCAGTGTGTAAGCCAGCCCCATCTCGCTCTGTGCAAGCGCTGGTATGTCAGCATCTGCCACAGGCATTAAACCCATTAGCTCCCGAGTTCCCTATGGGCTGCTGGCTCCAGACCCCCAGACAGCAGCTCCATGAATGTGGCCATCTCCAGCCCCCAAGGCAAGGTGGGAAGGGGCTTAAACCCAGAACAGGGGCTTAAACCCAGAACAGGGGCTTCTGGGTACAGCAAAGGAGGACAAGTAGAAATGGGGGTGAGGCCAGAGGGTAGCAGTGAGGGGAAGAAGCAAGCCTGTCCTGTTCTTGGGCTGTATGCAGAGGTGTGTGGGAAGGGAAAGCAGCTGTTCCCCCAGAGTCCCCCAAGACCCAGGGCAAGCTGCTTCACATTTTTCCCGCCCAACAAGTCTGCACAGAAATCCCTGCCAGAGCCAGTCCTTTTGGACCATTTGACCGCTGCGTCCTCCTGCCCTCATGGGAAGCAGAGTGGCATCCTCAGAGGGCTGGGTAGAGCCCTGAGACCTTCGGGAGCTCAGTCTGGGGAGGACCTCTGCCATGCGCTGCAGTCCCGGTCTGGCTGGAAAGCACAGCAGGTAATGGGAGCTGGCAGTGCCGTGTCTGGCATCCCATGGGATGGGAAGCTCGATCCGAACCAAAGGGGCCATTTAGCATTGTGAATTATTGAGTGCTTTGCAAGGCAGAGGAGCTGAGTGAGCCAGCTGTTGGGTAACCTGCACTCTGCTTTTAGAAATGCTGGCTGATCCGGGGCCAAATCACCCCACCTGCCCAGCGAAGCTGTGGTGTGTAGGCTGGTGCCCCACAAAGCAAGGTGGGGATGTGAAGGCCAACGGGAGGTGATGCTGGGTATCTTGTTGGTGGTGGGCTGGTAGTGGGAGCGAAGGAGGTGAGGATGCATTCTCCCTCCAGGGCTGGGGAGAGCATGCTGGGCAGTGAGCTGTGAGCCCACTGCAGATGCTTAATATTTATTAATGACTTGGAAAAGTGGGTGAAGCAGTGAAGCAGCAAGTTCTGCAGATGGCACGAAATTATTTAGGTTAGAGGAGACCATGCAGGCACCTGGTGGGACTTCCCCAAGGTAGGGGAAGGGGCAGGCAAGCCTCGCTGTTGACAAACAGGGCAGAGGAGGCTGCCTCTGCACCACCGCCTCCTCGCTGCGCTCTCAATCGACTGCAGCCGCCGGGGCGATGGCAGGGGGAGGCTGGGTGTCACCCAGCAGTTCAGTGGGAACATCTGCTCAGTTTGCAGCAGCCGTCTCAAAAGGGAACAAAATGGCTGGCTATAAAGAACGCGATAAAAAAACCCTCATGCTGAAAATACCACTTTTCTGCTGTCTAAGCAGAGCAGGTGAATTACGGGCTGGAGTCATTCTCTTGTTGCGCGAGTAACATAGATGAAGAACAGGGAGCAAAAGTGGGCAAAGAAAATGATGGATGCAGAGAGACTGAAAATAGTGACTGTTTTGTTCCCACCTGTGTGAGGAGGATTCTGGTGAGGTGTTTGAAAAATAAAGGCAAATCAGTTCGTCCTCCTAAGCAAGCCACAATCAGAGAGACAGCCATTGACACTGATGGCCATAATGGCTAACGCGGGTGAAAGGATGCATTCTTTTAAGCTGTGTATCATCAGCCCAGGGTGTGTGATGGCACAAGACACATTGTGCATGCCAAGAATGTAGCCTGATTCAGGATAAGACTGTATATGCACGTGAATCACAAATACGTTCCCATTTTGTGTTGGGTTTAGGAGTTGGTGTGGCAGGCCCTGGGGTGCAGCTCCTAAGAGTTGCCCTTGAGGCTCCCTGCAGCTTTTCCCTGAGGCACACTAGCAGCTCCAGTGCAAAGGTGACACTGAGCTGTGAGGACAAGTGAGTGGCCCCTACAGTGGTGCGAGGCCATCAGCCAGCATATAAGGAGCTATCACCACCTCTGACCTCTTCACAGAAAAGGACTGAGGTTTTAGGCTGTGCCACCAACAGCTGGAGGACAGAGGCAGAGAAGACTGGTGTTTACATGAAAATGCCTGCCAATCCTTGCCTCTCTACCTACCCGTTGGACCCAAAACAGAGGTTCAATCTTCTCCCTGCACCAAGGTGGCAGCATCTTTTCGCATGGGACTTTCTCTGCCTGGTACAGATCACTGTGAGATAAATGCAGAATACAAAAGTTAGGCCTTGGCAGCTAATGGAGTAAAGGTGAGTTGGAAATAGCTCATCTTGGAGATGCCTATAGTCGTTACACTGAAGAGGAGCTGCTTCTCACCTAGGATCTTAAAGCAGTGGGACTATAGATAGCATTTGGTCCCTTGAACAGGTCTTTTTCACTCCTCCAGAGCAAGGCTAAAGGGTGTCATTGCTTACTGCTGGTGCTTGTAAAATTCTTCTAGGGTGCTTAAATCACTCAAGCAAGACAAGGCTTTGCCTCTGATATGGCTAGGAAATGTGACCTAGTTAAGCTCAGACGTTTTTGAGTGCGATGAAATGGAAGCAACTTGTGCTTGCTGAAATTTGACACTGGAAATAGGGCATTTGATGCTCTCCCGACCATCGGAGCCACCGGGACCAGGGAGTGTGGCTGGGTGGGTGGGTGCACAAGGCAGCACCCTGGCACAGCAAACCTGTCCCAACCCTCCTCATCTACAGTGCTGTGGCAGCACTGGTGGGTGCCAGGGACCCCTACAGCTGCGGCTGTCCCCACCCTGTGCCTCACTCTCCTCCATGAAATCCAATTAAAGGGTGAAATGAATTTTGGAGTCACTCCTAGGGCCAGGAACTGTCCGTGCATGGGGGGAAACCAGGCCTGCCTGCTGGTGCCTGAGCAGCAGAGAACTGGTTCTGGTCTCGTTTTAAGCCCAACCCCACTGAAAAGCTGCTGCTGCTGCAAGGGAGCTATAAACGTACCATGCAATAATACTACTGCCTTGATGGATGCTGTAAAGCCTTTGAATGCCTTTTCTTTTCGTCTTCTTTTTCACCGTGGCCTTGTACCTTGCAGCCTCCCTTGCTGTAATGTGCCAATTTCTTTTGTAATTCAAATCCTGGCCCCTCCTGTCTCCCTATCTTCTTTAACGGACAGAATGCCTTTGTCTGCTGCCCATAAGAAATGCACTACCATTTGAGGAAAAGCAGCCTTTCCCTTCTCTTGCTTCTCCAGGTTGTTTCTTTTGTTGTTTCTTTTTGTTGTGTGTGCTTTTTTTGTTTGTTTTGTTTTTGTTGTTGTTGTTTTTAAGCCAGGCCAGGTTTATCTCTCTCCAACAACAATGAGCACTGAGGTCACCAGAAAGGACCTCCAGTGCAGTTGGCTCAAGTGCCTGGAGCTCTTCTGCTGAGAGTGGGACTGTCCTTGTGGGGACTGTGGGTTCCTTAGTCCTCTGGAGGAGGAGAAAAAAAAACTTCTTAGTGCTGAAAGTCATTTGGTTTGGCATTTTCTTCCACAGAAACACTTTTCCTTTTGACAGTGATATGCTTGGAGCAGTCCATTTGAATGCACTGCTAATGTATTGGACCCTCCAAGGGGCCTTGCATGAGAGCTTGGTCAGGCACCACAGTGATGTGACCTTAATTTGGCATTTTAGGAGTGCTAACAGCTGGGCTGGCTGATGTAATGGGTCCCTTCCCAAAGGATCCTTTCCATCATCCCTCACTTCTCAGCAGCTTTCCCCCTTCCCTTCTTCCTGTGATTTCGCCCTGCATGCCCTCAGGCTGTGGAGCTCATTGCAGCCAGGTAGGACAGAGGCCAAAAGCTCAGAGGGGTTAGCAAAGCAATTAGGTTCAGAGAAGAAAAGGTCCCTGAAGGCTGCAAGCACAGCCCCTGGCTCAAGGAGTTGCTATGCCTTGGACTGCCAGAGGCTGGAAGGGTCCTCTGGGGAAAGTCATGCTCTACGCCTGTCCTTAAACATCTGCTCTCTTTAAACATCTGCTCTTGGCCGCTGCTGCAGACAGCGTACCAAGCTGGATGCCCACCAATCGAGTGAAGTGTAGTCATTCTAATGTCCTGCTCTTCTGTAGTCTTCTGATTTTGTTCACCCTCCTTCTGTCTCTCCTGTTGTCTTCCTGCTAGGATGACTTCTCTTTCCCACTCTGCTCTGGCCCCGGCCTTGCCTCATACAATTTGTTTCAACATGCAGCCCTTGCTTGGCTTTGGTTGTGGGTGACTCATTCTGCACGCCTTGCCTCAGTCCCACCTCTTGGCTGTCTCTTGGACATCTGCTCTGCGCTGCATCATTCAAATGCAGCCTGCCTGAAAACAAAGCCCTGCTCTGACCCCTGAAACAGCACCTTTACAGCAAAAACTTGCCTTCCCTGGAGAGCTGAGGCTTCTCAAAGTGCACAGTGGGCTCCCCAGTGGACAGCATCAACAAGGCATTGGTAGTACCCTCCTCTTATCCCCAGCCCGAAGGTAACTTTGTCTCCCTATCAGCCTGGAGTCACAAGAGCAGTAGAGGGCTGGAGAAGCACAAGCACCCGCTGTACTCATCAGGCTGTCCGCAAGTACTCAGCTAAAGGGATTTTCAAGGAGCCATACATGGCCAGCTACCTACTTGCACTGCTGCTCTGTGGCTTCCTCCCTGTGCCTGCACCCATGTCCTGAATGTGCTTTGCTCAGCACATTCTGCCTACCTTTCCTCATTTCCAGCCTGCTGCAGGGCGGCAACATTTTCATGATGAATGCCCTTTTCATTGGAGGAGAGGGAGGGAGAGAGCTGTTTTGTGCTACCTGAGGCTCTGCTGGGAAGGGCTGCCCCATCCCTGTTTTTTTTCCCAAACTGGGTCCCCTGGACACCTCAGTTCCTCAGGGGTGCAAACCACAGGGAGCTCTCTGCAAGAGGGTGCATTTGTACTCAAAAGGATGGAGTAAGAGTATAGTTTTTTTTTAGTCTTACTTTGACGTTTTCTTCCATGTAGAGCTTTGGAGTAAGATGTAGCTGGTCACCAAGGGTATAAAATCTAGTAGAAGTAGAAGGTTGAGTTTCAGGCTGGTATCATTAGACTAGAGAAAACCTGATGAATGTCTTCTCATTCTTCCCTCCTCTCCTTAAATTAATTCAGACCAGGCCAATGTTTCCTTCTTGGTAAGGGATTTCTCAAATTCTGAATCCATGGAAAGTTTGACTGGTGTGGGTGTGCAGCCAGTTTTTGAAGACAGCATTTTGTTGAGCATTTGCTTAGTGCTTGGAATATAAAACTGAACTAAACATATACATTCAGTTGCTGAGCTAAGAGTAACAGCTTTATGTGCATACTGTCCAAACACAGGAAGACTCTGCTGCTGTGAATCCAAAACAACTAGCCAAATTAAATACAATGATACGCACTTAAACTCCCTTGCAGGTTTGCAGTTGAATAACATCTGTGCTGCAAAGAGACAAACCCCAGGTGCATTTCTGATCGAAGACTTCCACAGCTTCTTAATGTCAACAATCAGTCCTTTTATAGGTGTCTGTCACCTTGAAGCACCTCCAAATGCTTCATAGCTCTGTGTGTAGATATGATCGTTTGCCCAGCAATGAAGGGGAGGCTCTGGAGTGGGATGTAAAATCCCTTCCGTTATCTACAGTGCCCTCGGGCTCCTTCTCCTCCTTTCAGAGCCCTACAGTGCACACAGAGTACTGTTAACTCTCTAACTTCATCCTCCAAATTCCTTCTCCTGCATTTCTCTGAACTTTCTCCATATCCCTCCTCGCATCCCTTGCTCCCACTCTCACCTTTCTGCGCTGTGTTTCTTGTGCCTGGACAGCCCTCCCCGCTCTTGCCTGTGCATGCACTATTCCTCTTCCTTGGCAGCTCTCTTCAACGCTGTCCTCCTGAAGCACTCCCCCGTTCCTTCCTCTTCTCCAGACTCCTCCACGCTTGAACTCTTAACTTTCAGTTGAATTTGCATGCCATGCCTGTTTTAGCTTGCCTGCCGCCTGGGACAGCAAAGATGTTTTATCTGCAGTGACAAATTGCTGCGTAAAGTTACAATGCTACATGAAAAGAACAACTACCCTAACGGTATTGCAGCCTGATGGCCGTGATATGCTAGGGAGAAGAAAGTTAAGGAAAACAAAGTTGAGTGCTGATATATTGAGGTCTGGAAGCAAAGAAAGTTATGTAAAAGATTTCCTTATCTAATGCTTTGCATCTAGACACTTTCTGGCATCATCAGCTTTCTCCATGGCTTTGTCCCAAGTGATAGAACAGAAAGAAACGTGAGGAATGTGTCTTCACAATAAAGGATGATAAGGGAAGAGTTTGTGGAGTGGAGGGGTGCAATCACTGGTGCTCCAAGGTGATAGGTTGGTCACTTTACATATAAAAGAACCAAACAAGAAGTTAGAAAGAACATGAAAACTTGAATGATAACTAAAAAAACCCCAGATACCTACCTCAAGAAGTTTGGACAGCCTAAACTTCTGAACTTTAGGAACTAGTGCACATGCTTAATAAACTTATACATAGTAACTTCTCCTCCCAGGGGAGGCATAAAATTAAGTTAATGAGACATACGACGTCTGATGTGAAGGGGGGTACATGTCAAGGGGAATATGTAGTAGGCGGACGGGGCAGTCTGTACGCTCTGAGTACCTCAGCCAGCTGGGAAAGGAGGAGGGAAATTTGTGGCCGGGACATCAGGATAAAAAGGGAGCTGCATCGCCCAGCAAAACTGAGAGACCCCAGTGGGATATGCCTGTGGGCTCTCCCTTTATTCAAATAAAGTAATTTTTTTTTACAGGACTTCTTCCTCTCCTTTGTGAACATCAGCTTCTGACAACAGCATTTTCTGCACAAAAGCTTCATCTCTAGCTCATCAAAACAGTCATTTATTATGTGCTTGTGTAGCACCTCGCAGTGCAGGAGTGCAATTGGCACTCTTTATGTGTGTTGGCAGCAATGGTCAGATAGTAGTAAGTGATGTCCCTCCATCCTGGGTGGGAGCAGAACTGATCTCAGTGCAGCAGGCAGCTTGCAGCCTTTGGTTTATTCCCCCCCAGATATGGTGGATAGTCTGACTTGTGTGGCGTGCGTCTGTTGGAAACAGGCTTTGGATTGTCCTCACCAATTTCCACAAAAAGCTGCGCCAGAATGTAGCCAAGGGACAGTATCTGGCCTTGGCTGTGCGTTCTTCTAGTCATCAAAACAAGGAAAATCAGATAGCTTAGGCACTTCTAAGGTAGTAACATCGGTGAGAAACCTTAGGTTGTTGTACAAGACAGGTGTGTGAGGATGGTGGAGACGGTGGAAAACAGGTCTGAAAGGGACCTTCTGTACTATATTGCCTGATACCCTGCTGTTTGGGGTAGCTATTGTATCTGTAAAGAACTGCCTCATCCCTGCATTAAAAGAAATTGGGATTTTTGTCCTGATAAAACCTCCTGAAAGTCAATCCCAGAAATACACTTCCTGGGCAGTCAGGGTCTTCTACTTTCCAGCTGAAATGTGTTCCTGGCAAATTTATAGGCACTTTCTCTTGTGCCAACATTGCCCTTTCACTCAAATAGCTCTTCTCTCTTCCTGGCACATCCCTCTGGGGTATTTGTAAGCAGCGAATATATCTCTTCCCAGCCTGCATTTTGCTATGCTCAAGAAACCAAGCTCATTTAGTCTGTTCTTGTAGAAGAAAGCTTTCTCCTCCCCTGGTCATCCTGAGAGAGAAAGGCATAGAAAACGCAATTTTAAATTAATTCATCTTTTATATGGACATACAATACTCTGTACTTCAGTGATGGCATTAAAATTTTGCTAGTTCTATTAGAAATCCCTCATCCAGCATGTCTTAGGATCACATTTGTCTTTCTTGCATCTGCATGCTATTGCCAGCTTGCAGACATTTGATCATCTAGTGTGCTCAGGTCTTTCTCCTCCTCTGTCACTTCCAAATGATGAGCTCCCAGCTGGTAGCAGAAATTCTCGTTATTACTCCCTCAGGGCACGACCTCACATTTTGTACTATTAAATTTGATTCCGTCTCTATTGCTTCTGTCCCTTTTTTGTAGGAAAACTGCTCTTATTAGTCACCATATAATGCCTTAGAGACCTAAAGACATATTCACTATATTTTTATTTTTAGAAACCGTTTGCTGTTTCAGTATTTTCATTCAGTGAATGATGCTGATGTCTCTCTGTATTACCACATCTTTCTAACAGAAACTTCAGCCTGATGTGGAGAAGGGCAGGGGAAAATTGCCTCACAGATGAAATATATGGCAAGAAGAGATATATTTCCAAAGCATTTCAAGGAAATAATTCTTTAAGTTATTTGTCACTCTGCTGCACAAAATTATCAGATGCGCTGTCCAATCAACAGCGAACCAGAAATGTACAGGTATGAAAATGTTCTGGTTTACCTAACTATTTTCTCCAAAGTGATCTACTGTTGCTGTGGGTGAATTTACTGTATCTTGCTGCTGGGACGCAGCTCTCATCTGCAGAGCTGTGACAGCAATGGCTCCCAACACTTTGGATTTTAACCATTGAAACTATGTTTATGATATTCAAAATACTTCAAAACCAACTGTCTTTATTGCTTAATTGTTGCTCTCAATTACTGCGGCAGTGGACAGCTTATGAACACTGGGCAGCAATGGAGATGAAAATTCATTTATTCTAACCTTTCTTTCTCAATTACAAATAACACTATGTGGAGATCGCTTTACCCAGAGAAGGTCCTGATGTAATTCAAAACCATACTCCTGTCCTTCAGATGCTGCAGCTCCTCTGAAGAGTGTCTGACACTGATGATGCTTTGTAAAGAGACACCTTTGTGTGCTAAAGAAAATTGCCACCACAAGAGCTATTTTATGGAAAAATGCTATTTCAGAAAACATCTGGGGAGAGCTGCACCCAACAGTACTGTAGAATTTTATTTCTCATGTCTAAATTGTCTGGTATATATTTGTGAGGTGTTTCATAGGGCTGTGAGCTCTTTACTGGCTTTGTAGATGTTTGAGCAGCACCTAAAGCAATGAGACTTCTTGCCCTGAGGGGACCTCTGCAAAGTCCATCTCTGCAAAGGAGTATAGAGCTTGCTTTGGTTGCTTGTAAACCAGAAAAAGCTGTTGCATGCAGGGAGCAGTAGAACTGACATGGCATCAAAATCAAAGGTGTTTTCAATTAGTTCTTGCTTGTGCAAATGTGGCACATCCAGAGGCTCATGGCAATTTGCCATAGTGGTCTTCAGATGAACAAAATGTGGTTCTTACAGAAGAACCAAATTTTCTTCCCACACTGTGTTCTGCATACGCTCTGAAGATCCCCTCTATGTCGGGATGGGGTGTCTGAGAGGACAATGCTCACTGTGTGCCTGTGGTACAGGCTTTGGTGGCACCTCAACTTCCTGCTCAGAGTATCAGAGGGGCAGGATCTTTGTGCACCTTCTCAAGCTGTGCATCATGGGTTTTTGCCAGCAAAGACTGCATTGTCTGCTTTGTCCAGACACGCTACTGAGGCATCTGTGACATTTGACAGGGCCTACCTATGGAGATGTGAAAGAAAACAGCAGAGGGAGAGGGAAGGTGAAGCATCATTTTGGAAGCGCAAGAACTTCTGAAATGTTAATCTGGTGAATAACTCCCTGCCAACAGAATTTCACTAAACCACTGATCTGAATCATGTCACAGATGGCATCATCTCCCAACATGCTATCAAGCTTCCGTGGCCATGCATCGCCGTTTCTGATCCAGCACAACAACATGCCTGTAGAATACAGAGCTTGTAATAACTTCAGCTCAGGAAAAAAAGAAAACAAACCCCAAAAAAACAACCCAACTTGTTTGAGGTCTGAATAGCTGGCTTGCAGAAGGAGAATTGCCCATTTTGCTCAGTGCAGCAGTGAAGATGGGCTCATAGGATAAAGAGCACCACATGCTCACATAGACTGTGAGTTCTGCTTTGATGCTTTTTTATAAGTGTAAAATCCTGACTAGCATTTCTGAGTGGAAGGTAAAGGTACTACTGGGCTTGATAAAGTAGGACCGATTGTTGTGGTTTGAGGCTTGGAATGGGGGCGTGACCTTCCAGCAACTGGGAGGACCCCGGGTGGGGGTGAAACCATTGTATTCCCTCCCCTTCCCACACACACTCTGATAAGAGGCAGGGAGTGGTTTTTTGTTTCACTCCTGCCTTGGAGCTCGGAGAGGAAAGTTCTCCTTTCACTCCGTGGGACCCTGGAACCATTTCTGAGGGTTTTGTATATTTTATCTTTTGTATTATTCCCCTGGTCTTTATATATATTATTTTCCTTACCTCCCTTTTTCGTTTTCTGTTCCTTGTTGAACAATATACTTCATTTTTTTCTAAAAAGTGTCTCCCTCTCTCTCTCTCTCGAGGGGGTGGGGGAGAGGCGAGTACACAGTTCTGTTCCGTGTGGGTCCTGCCCTGAACCCCTTTTTACACGGAACCAGGACACCGATCATGACACAAGTGGAAGGAGGAGGAGATTGCATGTAAGCTGGGAGCCTCCATTTATGTTATTTCATGGCTGCAGTAAGAATTTAGGCTTAAAACATTTTTTAAATACTAAAACCAGTGCAACCTGATGCCAGGATGGATAAATAGTCTGTGATCTCTGGATCCAGATGCTATATCCAGATGCTACATCTATATTATCTCAGCCAAAGGTTGGCAACTGAATTTAGGTGCCCATCCTGGCCCATGTCTCAGCTTCTCGGTAAGAGATTTATGGTCCTCACCTCCTTACACCTGGTTTCCACACAGGAGGACATACTGTCTCCAGGTGAGAACTGTGGTCACTCTGAGTGGGTGCTCATTCATATTGCCAGGACCTTGAGGAGAGCCACAGCACTCATCTGAGGCCCTCTGTATGCAGCTCTAAAATACAAGCATCTCTTCTAGGGGCCTGGGGTCTGGCAGCCTGATCTCAGCTGGAGTTTCACTGGAAGCAGAGCTGAGAGTTCCACCACTGTGGTTTCCCGAGGAGGGACAGGCCTTCCAAGGGCACTGGTTCCTGTATTCTGGCCTTTATCCTGGCACCTGATCCAGAGCTACCACTGATAAGTCTTTACAAACAATGGCCAGTTTCTGTTAGTTGTCTTTTGCACACACACCATGGCAGAACAATGTGAAAAGAACAATGTTAAGGATTGCAAAAGCAAGCCCTCCATAAGCAGGAAGGCAATGGAGGAGAGATAGAATAATGGTTGCCTTGTGCAATCTTATTTTGGGCTCCATCAGCATCCTAACTCGCCTGTTGTTTTAGTCCCTGGAGCCCTGCCTCTCAGTGCACAGGCTACAGCTGCAGAGGGGCTGAACAGCAAAACATGAGGATGGGTGAAGCTATTGCCAGTTGATCTATCCTCCTTTCATTGGAGAAGCTGGAAGCCACATAGTAGTTGAGGTGGAGGCTAAAGAAAGGCACTGTCTTACTGGAAAGACACAAGAGTGCTGTCCTAGAGAGCTGGACTTTCTCCCTGCCTGCACTGCTGCATACCTGTGGGTTATCAAAGACATCACTTCAAGCAGGCTTCTGCAGGTGTCCACCACCTCTGTGTGCTCTCATTGCTCAGCGCCTGTCTTGAAATCCTGGGGGTGCTGATTTCTGCAGTGACAGAGATCAGCAAGAGTCCTGCTCTGAACCTAGGCATGCTATGCTAATGTGCAGGTCCCTGGGTAGGCAGACCCGAGGCAGCTCAAAGAGGGTTTCAGAAATGACTGCCTCTTCCCATCAGGTCGTGAGCTGGTGATAATAAATGCAGGAGTTGATGTAAGCATTTCAGAACTATAATGGTGTTACAGAAGAACCTAAGAGGAAATTAATAGGTCCAGAGCAACTAGATTTGAATAGCATGTAGTACAAAAGGCTGAGGAATCCATCAGCCCAAGGCAAGACCTCTCACAGAAGATGTCAGCCCAGCCAGTTAAAGTCAGGCAGCATTAGAAGAAACTGAATATAATCCCAACCTACATAACAGACACTGCTACCACCTATCACAGTAATGAGACTTCATAAAGAAAAGCCCATCTTGGTGGCTTCCAGAAGGATTTCCTTTAGCAGGCAGCTGGGCATCTGGGCTGATTAAACACAGATACAAGTTTAAATAACTGGAACAGCTTATCACGTTTTACTGTACCCAGGCAGTTCCAGCTCAAAAATATGCAGAAAACAAATTAGTCCATTTTTAGCTCATCTCTGAATGTATACATTCTGTGAGATAACTATTTAGTCCCTGCAAGAAACAGGGTGCAGCACAGGACCCATTAGCAGTCTTTCCAAGGGAACAGGTGACCTGCTCAGTCCTCAGGGTGGGAATAGCATCTGGCAGCCTCTGCTATGAGACAGCAAGAGGCAGGACGTATAGATTTGCTGTCATCCCATCCCATAGACTAATGGAGAAAAGTAGGACAACGACACTTCCTCTAGGTTAGAAGACAGGAGCTGCCTTGGTGCTTCCTCTCTACTGGAGGAGGACCTGAAAGCAGGACTCAGCCATGACTTTTTCCATGCTTGGCTCTGCACACAGTACATCTGTGATGTTTCATGGCTGTCCAGAACTGCAGGCACAGCCCCATCCCTCCCAGCAATATGTTGGTGAGGTTCTTATAACTTTTCAGCGGTTCGAAAACGAGCTGCTGCCAGTCTCAGCTAAGGCACTGCCAGCTAAAGTTTGGGCTATGCTTGTGATTCTGGCCTGTGATTGCCTGATGACTTGTCAAAAGCAATGAGTCATCAGCGAAAGAGCTGGAATGAAACCTTGCAGATGCTGGACTTATAGGCAGGCTGTTCCTCAGACCTTGTTGCCCTCCACAGAAAGATTTTTGTTGGACTCTCCATGATCTGAATCCTAGTTCCCTTCCTCAGGATCCCACTGCCTCCCTGGCAAATGATGGCACATCTCAGCAAGAGTGGTTTCTAGCAACAAGTTTTTTTTTTTAAATGTCCAGGGCTCAAGCAGCAGTGAGAAAATGTAGTGAAAAGAAGTGGAGAGCACAATTAAGTGAAGGGAATGCACAGACATAGAAGGTGTAGACTTCTCTCCTTGTGAATCTTTGTAAAGCTGGAACTGAGGCAAGGCCGTGATTCCTTAAATCACCCAACACCTGGAAGCCACTGGCAGGCTTGCAGCACAGACAAAACGGATATTTCTGTTACTTGTATTAACACCATAGTCCTGCTAGCCAAGCAATGACAGAAATATCCAGCATCGAAGGAACAGTGTCCACCTTCCATTTCTACACAATATGACTGTAATTACACTCAAAGGATCTAATGACAAATTAGGGCCTAGTCAGTGTGTTTTCAAGTCCACAAAAAGATTCCTGTTGACTTGAGGGGGCACTGGCTGAGGACTACAACCTGAAGGAGGAAGACGGAATCGCTGTGATCTAATACAGGACTCCATTAAGGGATAGCTTTGCTTCTATGAGAAGATCACCAGTGTCAGAGACAGCAGAACTGAGAGCCCCTGGCTGCCAAAATCAGGAGCATGGATTTATCAAAAACCCTGAGCTGTGGTGTTCCCATTCAATTCTGATCTGTAGAGGACTTTCATGCTGGTCCATGACTCTCACCACTTACCCACATACCATCCTGTCACTCTCCTAGGGAGTCACCCTTCTAGGACTACTATTTTCCTAGTTGTAAACTGGAACCAAGCCATCAACTCAAGCACAAGCTCAGAATCTGGTCTCTTTTCTTCATTTTTTCCTTTATCTAGAAGAAATGGCAATCCCCACTAATTTTTAAAACTGGCAAAACTATCAAATCAGATTCAATTAGGCTCTTGCTACCCCTTGCACATGCCTGAAATAAAGCTTCTGTTATTGGAGTTCAGCTGACAATGCTTTTGTGCAAGAAAGGAAAGGCTGCAGTTAGTCTTTATGTAACTGAAGCCCTATGGGATTGAAACTTGTTGAATCAGTAATGAAACATGTCTGTGTCACAGTAGTTTTGCTTCCAAGACATGCACTGTTTGCAAAGTTGCATTGCTGATTAAAACTATATTTTTAAAAATAAACAAATAATTTAGGGACTCAGTTGCTTAGGAGGATATGGTCTAGTTGATTTCTTGAGAAAGTTTTTAAAAACTCCCAGACCAGCCTGAAGTTCTCTGCTGACTTGCTTTCATAATACATTTAACTACACTGGACTTAACAAGGACTGGCAAATGTTTGCCAGACATTTAGGCAAGTTTCTCAAGACGTGTCAAAAGACATGAAAAGTAAAAATTATTTCAACCTCTTAATTTCCCATCTGTCCTTCCCAACACATGCATGGTAGCTGCACTGAGAAGCAGGTGAGTCACTAATCCAGATTAAGTTGTCCTTCGAGGAGCTACTGCAATCAAACCACCCAATAACCCCTGAACAAAGAAACATTGCTTATATACATCAGTGTTTCCAGATTTGGAAAGGACTTGACAAATGCCTAACTGAACTTGCACAGCAAGTGCACTGTGGTGGGCAGGAGAGTGTGCAGCCTCCAGAAGAGGGCGTGGAATGTCTAAGGGGATAATTAACCTACATGCTCAATGGTAGCATTTATTTTATTTTATTGAAGTGCTTGGCAATGAAGGAGGAGGTTGGAGGACATGAGAGGTGCTTCAGCAAAGCTTGCTGCTGACCAGAAATTTCTTCACTGTCATGTAGCTTGCCTGTAGCCAGCTAAGTCTATCTATATCACAATATGAGGTAACTCCCCTCATTTTGGTTCTTGGTCTCAGTGTCACATGGCTTTGTAATACGAATGTAAAGTAGCATTCCGTGGAACTCCAAAAGCTTTAGTAATTCTTTTCAAAAAGCTGAGCTTTTCTGAATTCCCTTTCTTGAGAGTGCTGGGCTAGGTCTGCTCTGAGAGTATGGCATTTCATAATCTCTGGGTTCCTACTGGCCCTGGGTATAAGTCAGGCATAAGACAGCCGTGCTTTCCAAATGGGAGGAGGGCTGCGCAGTGGTGGGCTCCAGGCTGGTAGCTCAGGTTTCCTCCTCAGGGACTGTGGGAGCAGATGCCTGGAGTTTTGTTTTTCGTGGGTTTTATTTCTTTCCCCTCTGATTCTGTGTTGAGTAATTAAGGACTGAAAGGTTCCCTTAAGTGCAGCTTTGGGAATTGTGTTTTACTGCAGACAGTGTTCCCTGTTATCAGTTTTGGTATCATAATAGGGCCTGAAAATCCAGTGCACATATCCTTTCTCAGAAAGGTTTAGTATTGGAGCACGTTAACAATGAAGGCAGATAAGAACATACCTATGATTACGGTACACTGTGGCACTGTAAATGGAGGCAACTTGAGCCAGCGTGTGCTGGAAAGAGGCAGGCACTGGTGGCAAATCACTCAGATCCCAGTTCTATGCCTCCAGCGCAAAATTTGAGTCCTGTAGCAAGGGAATGGAAACGCCACAGGGGACAAAATTGTTATTAACCAAAACAGCTGACTTCATCTGTGGTTGTATGGGAACCTGCCTGTCAATAGAGGTATGTATCAGTTTCCTGGTGTGGATTTTCCATAGCAATTTATCACTCTGGCAAAAAGAGAAACCCCAACAAACCCCAAACAAATGAAGTGAAAAACAAAACAAAAGAGTGCAATGTTTCATAATAAGCTCTCTTTGTTGTGGCAGCAGCTGCAGTTTCTCCTCTCAGATTTCTTTTCTGTTATTACTCAGAAAGAATCAGAAGCTGCTTAGGAAATATTCCAGAAAGATTCATTAAGAAGTTCCTGGTTGTTTCTCACATACTCATCTGATAGAAGTAACATCTTCAAGGAAGGGACTAGGTCTCCTGGTGTTTGTCTGCTCCTCATAAATTAGTGGCTTCTGATAACATGGTTATCTAAAAGGAAACAACAGCAAGAAGAATCCAGAAACAACAGGTCTAGGTGATGGGAGGTAAGTGAAGTGTTGGGGCTAAACCCACACACCTGAATGAGGGTTAGGCATATGGATGATGTCTACAAGGAGGCAAGAAAGGCCCTTCTGATTGGTTTTTCACCCAGGATCTGGCCAGCCTTGTGTGGGAACTGATCAGGAGCTCACCACCAGCTGCCCTTGCCTTCAACAGTAACTTGGAGGCAGAGCAAGAAGTGACCTCTGCTTGCAGTGGGGTTGGGAGGTTAGGTTACATAGTGGATATGCTGTGTGAGGATTCTGGCTATTGGAAGGGCTCCCTGACTCTTCATAGCAAGTGGAATTCCCAGGATGACACTGCCAGAACATGAAGCTGTCTCTGAGTCCCTACTATATAACTGGACTCTTGGCCTGGCTGCTCCCATTGCCCACAGCTCGGCTCCTTGCCTGGCTCTCTCCCCTCTTCATGCCCACTGTGGTGGGTGAGTGCATTGACTTGTTCCTCTGGTTGCCTGGCACCTTGGATCTCTGGTGTGTGATGTGGCAGGGGAGAGAGGAGTTTGGCTGCTGGGCTGCCTGTTAATGATAATATCATTCTATATTGGGTAAGCAGTCAGCAGAAGAGACAAGTATGTATTTTATGTCACAGAGGTGTGTGAATTGCTAAGGTTATTCTAAAGATTGGGTTTGCATCTCTTTAAAAGCTTGTGCTCAACAAAACTGCTTTCCAAGTGGGTGTATCTGGAGGCAACACCCATAAGAGGGATAATCTGGAAGAGTCAACCCAGTCTTCTCTAAAAGTCCCATACCTTCAGGACATGTTGATTGTGGAGTTATTCCAGTGCTGTCATTGTGCTCTGTGCTTTAGGGCTGGAGCATGCTGCCATTAGAGGCTGGCCAGGGAAGATTTTGGGTTGGAGCTCTGGGGAATGGTCCAGGTCAGAGCCTCTGAACAGGCACTCCTATTGCTCAACTTGACTGTTCTTTCTTGTGTGCCTTCTTTTATCTGGGCTGCCTGCTCAACGAGAGCATTCCTCTCCATAATGAGGATGCCTAATGAGAGCCAGAGCTGATGCTTCAGTCAGGAAGCTGGTAACTGGTGGCTGTTAAACAGGTTGGGGGGTAGATGTGAGCAATCTGTCAAGGCTCAGAGTTCCCCCAAACCACTGCTGGAAGCTGTCACCCTAGGCCTTTCCCCTGACATTGGCCCCTGTTTATAAATGAATTGCATACCAATTTCCAGGTCTCTGGTGCATGACAATTCAAATGTCGTATTTTGAATGATGTTTGCCCATCATTCAAAATGAAAGCCTGTTTGCCCTTCCGTGCCCTTTTATGTCACAGGCAGCCATGCCTCTGAGCGTACCCCAGGACTCTAGAGCTCTTGTTGGCATCCAGAAGTGGAGAGACAGGTCTTCCCAGAGGACCAGGAAACTTGCTGCATGGAGAATTAAATGCAAAAGTAACTCCTTCCTCTGCTTTTCTCCTGTCACTAGGAGGTAGGGGCAAAAAAATTTAAAGCTGGGTAGAAGCAGTTTGGATCTGTGATGCCCATTGTTGCAAAACACTGTCCAGTGAGCTATCCAAACTCTCAGGAATGTGGAAGAGAAAATCAGAGGTTAATAGATCTTTACTACTGGCTTACCAGCCAATTATTTCTGTGGAAAAATCCACACTCTTGCCCTTTATTGGAGTGAGTTCATGATCATCTATATAAAAGAAAGCTGTATTCTGAGAACACATATGCATTTGCATATGGATGGTGCTCTCTTGCAAATTATTTGAATAAAAATAAAAGAAGAATGAAAACAGGAGTTTTCACTCAAGGGAAAAGTTAATGAACTCACTTCTCTTTCTTTCATTCCCTGATTAAATATTATGTTACCATTTTATCTTTGTGCATGAAGAGTAAAGCCCTATTCTGTGTTTTGCCAGCTTCATTCATGAAGCTTTGTATTATTTTTACTTCAATAAAAAAATTAAAAATTACTCTCTACATGAGAAGCAGAATGGAGAAGAGCAGTAATTCCCTGCATTATGGAGGAAGGAGAAAGTGAAAGACAGACATCCTCTTCTGTTTGAATAGGCATGAGATACGCCCCAACATGTGCTGACTGGACCAGCCAGAGAAAACAGGCTACAGAAGCTCAGAAAGAAATACAAAAGCCATTAACTGCTATGTAAGATATAGGTGAGACCTTCCTTTCTGAACAGTTCTTTTCTTTATTGCTCAGTATTTTGGAGAGCACGTGGGCTCAGTAACAGATTGTAGTGATGTTTTAAAGTTGACTCCTTGATCATTCTAATGCAGACCCTGTGGATTTTCAGTGTTGGTAGCTAAGTGGATATCAGTGGATTTTCAGTTAGACCAGCTGAGCACCACTGGGCCTCTTGCGCTGTAGTGGTCGGGTAGTTGGGTAGTTGGGTAGTTGGTAGCTGGGCTGGCATTACTCCCACATGGCACCACCTTCCTTTCGGTAGCAGCAGAAATGTTGGCAACATTCAGATAAATAAGTCCAGATCTGTATGCCAGAAGATGATTCCAGAATTGGCTTGGCATTTTATTAACACATCATAAGGTTATTGCCCTGGATTTGTCAGTCTCCAGGTATATAAAATTTGCTAGGACTCCCTGTCCGAGACAGCACCAGAAAACTAGCTCTATATGAAAGCAGCTTCATGGGGAGTGCTCATCACCTGCTAAAAATGGCTGGTTTTCAAACGTTCTTGAGAATGAACATTGTTGTTTTTAATATGGAAATGGATATAGGGTTTTATAGAGGCTTAGTGCCTGAATGGCTTGCATTCTTGTTCAATCAGCTGTTGAGATGTAAGCAGAGGCAACATGGAATCACAGAAGAGTCATCCATGTGCAAACCCTCTAAAACAAGGTGTTTTCAAGGGGAAAAAATGTAAATTCCAAGTGAGAATGAAAAACAAACATGAGAATGGGGAAAGGAGGTATAATATTTAGAAGTGGACCTCTCCATCCAGGGATTTAACCTGTGCTGCTGTTGCTGGTCCATTGTTCTAGGTAGTAGGAGCAAGGCTTCTAGCTGCCAGTCAACAATTTTCTTTTTGATAATTATCCACATTGCTGTAGAAATGGAAATGATCTCTATTTTCTCACTTCTCAATTGAAAACTGTAATTGCAGCTGTTCCCTCCTCTTTGGAAGTTTTATATGTGGAGAGTCATCAGCCAGGCTTGCCTTAAATCAGATCTTCCCATGCAGCCTGGGTTATAATCTAGGAAACACAGCAGCTGCCTAGTCTCAGCAAGAAAAAAAGCAACACATTTCTCTAGCCACTGATTAGGGAATTCCTGCTAAAAGAAAGGGACTGTGCCTTTTCTGATGCCTTTGTAAAATCGTAAAGGAGTCAGTTTCCTGAGGGCTTTCACAGATATCGCTAATAATCTTAAACTGAAACAGGGCTTCCAAAACCAGCATGTAAATCCCCATAACATACCTTCAATTTCTGTCTCCAAGGCTACCCAGCTGTCTTGATCCCCCATGACAAGCTCTGGAAACGCTGTGATACTTCCTTTCTCACCAGTCATTCCCTGCTCATCAGGCCCCCTTGCCCTTTGGTTGTCTTGCTTGCTTGAGAATCCACAGAATTGCTGCCATGGTGGTGGGTGAAGAGCTGGTCTGAAATTCCATGGGATGTCTGAGCGGCATGGAATGCATAAGCCCTCATCCCTTCCACCAACAGGGAAGTATGGATTTCTTTGGAGATACAAGAAAATAGCCAGATTCCTTATGCAGACTTGTCCAGTTCTGCTCACTGTGCAAAGGCTGGATTGGAGGTCTCTAAAACCATGCTAATAATGTTTATTCATGCTGTTTTTACCAAACCTTCTCAATCGGCTATAAGACATGCACTTCATGAACAACAGCAGCTGCTCCTCAGTCACAGAAGTGTATTTTGAGGGGCACAGTGTATGTAACCTTATTGGACATTTTCCAGTGACTTTATATGCAGACAGTGCTTTCTCACAGAGAGCCTAAATCTGCCCCCTTCTGAAGTCTCTTGGGTCCAAATTAGTGAGATTTTTATACACCATGATTTGAATCTGAATGCATTTTCTTTACTCCTGCAGACTTTCCCCATG